>NW_005355833.1:1722163-1741384 GCF_000412655.1 Myotis brandtii | reverse complement strand
TTTTTTGGCACAAAATTTGACATTTTTAAGGGTAAAAATATCTATGATGTTAACACCTTCAACAAATTTGACATATGAAGTTTTGAAGCGTGCTGTCAATACAACAAAATAGCATACATATCAAATCACATATATATCAACATATGTGTAACTCCATCTATTGAAAAAAATCCGCATTATTAACTGGTACACCTGGAAGATGTCTGGCCACTGGGTTGTACACCTGACACTAATATGATATTGTACATCAACTGTAATTGAAGTATAAAAAATATTTTTTAAAAATAAAAAAGACAAGTACCACATGATCCAAGCATCCCGCTTTTGGGTACTTATCTGAAGAAAATGAAAACTCTAACCCCATGTTCACTGCAGCACTGTAATATCCAAGATACGGAACCAACCTAAGTGTCCACTGGCAGATAATGGACAAAGAAGATATGATATAAAATATATGTATATATATATAATGACATATTATTCAGCTATAAAAATGAAGTCTTGCCATTTGAGACAACATGGATGTGCCTAGAGGGTATCATGCTAAGTGACATAAGTCAACCAGAGAAAGACAAATAACTATACGTAGAATCCCCTACAAAATACCAAACCAAAGCAAACAACAACAACAACAAAACAATATCAAGCTCATAGATGCAGAGAACAGATTGATGATTGTCAGAGGTGAGGGGCAGAGGAGGGTGTAAAAACTTAGAGTTATAAGACAAATTAAGTCATGTGCAAGCATGTCAAACTCACGGCTGGTGGGCTGCATATTTTGTACAGCATGGTGACTATCTATAATAATAAAAGTGTTGTATGCTAATTAGACTGGACAGCAGAACGACCTTCCGGACAACCTTCCGTAAGAAGCCGGGGCTGCGAGGGCCAAGGCAAGCCACCGCAGCTGTGAGGGCCGAGGCCCTTGCATGAATTTTATGCATCGGGCCTCTAGTAGTTAATAATACTGTATTATGTGTTTGAAAATTGCTAAGGGAATAGATCTTAAAAGTTCTCATCAGAAGAAAACAATTCTAAAACTATGTATGGTGATGGATGTTAATTAGATTCATTGTGGTAACCATTTTACAATATATACACATATTGAATCATTATGTTGTACACCTGAAACTAAAATAATGTTGTATGTCAATTATACCTCAAAAAACAGATATTTGAAAAAAAAGGAATGCACTACTGATACATGCTATGACATAGATGAAACTCAGAATATGCTACATGAAAGAAGTGAGATAGAAAAGATTTTATAGTTTGATTCCATTTATAAAAATGTCTTAGAAAAGGCAAATCTATAAAGTCAGAGAACAGATTAGTAGTCCCTGGGGATAGGGCTGGGAACAGAGACTGATTGCAAATAGGAATGAGGGCTCTTTATTGAGACGATGAAAATGTTCTAAAGTGCATTATGGTGATGGTTATATAATTCTATAAGTTATTAAAAATCCCTAAATTGCTCACTTAATAATGAATAAATTTTATATGTTAGTTACATATCAATAATTCTTGTTTAAAAAATCAGCCTGTTATCAATTTCTCTAGTTTTCTTTAACTTATTAATTTCTCTAGTTTTCCAGGTGCTTTGTGGTCACTGTTCCTATTCCAGAACAAAACATGAAACATCAATTAATTATACTCATGATTTATTATATATCAACTAGAGGCCTGGTGGGGTCCCTTGGCCTGGCCTGTGGGGATCGGGCTGAAAATGGCTCTCCGACATCCCCTGAGGGATCCTGGATTGCGAGAGGGTGGTTCTTGGGTGACGGAATTGGGATCCCTCCTCTCTGGTTCTGGGTGTGTCACCCGAGAACCGCAGCTGCCAAGTCATGGCAGCTTGGCAGCTCCTGCTCCCTGGTGGTCAGTGCGTGTCATAGCTACCAGTCAGACGGTCGAACATTCGGCCAGTCGCTTAGGCTTTTATATATATAGATGGTAAAATGGTTATTCCCTTTCAAAACTGACATAAACTAGAAGGCCTGATTATGATGATAAATATTTAAAGTAAGATATTTTAAAATGTCACTTCTGTGTTTTAAGCTTATTTCCCCAAATGAATAAGGCTATGTATACAAAGTGTGAAAACAACCGGTTCAAACATGAAAAATCTTGTCAAGCAACCTAGATGTCTCAATAACCTCTGGTAACTGCTCTGACTGATTTTCAGGCTGGACTGATTCTTCCTCTTCTTTTTTCCCCCACTGAATTGACCAAATTGACTGTGGAAATTGGTATCATGTTGGGACAACCCATATTGCCACCCATAACTGCCTCATGCAGGAAACTGTATCTTCACACATGCTGCATCAATTAGCCATTAAACAATCCACATAAACAGCATCAAGCTGAAGCTTGCTAATAAAGGCCAAGCCCACAAGAGCATGTGCTTTCTGCAGCTCTTCACAAAAGGCTCCTCCGCCCACTGCCCAGCCCCCACCCCAACACAATCTGGAGTCAGACTGGGAGGCTACCCTGGGTCAGGATGTGGCTGGATGCCCAGGGGGCTGTGCAAAACAGATAAATAAAAGCTTTCACAAAACTACAGTTGGAGTTACCCAGTGTGCTTTGCATAGGGACCTATACAGTGGGGCCTTGACTTACGAGTTTAATTCGTTCCGAGACAGCTGGTATCTCAAAAAACTCGTTAGTCGGGACACTCGTAAGTCAAGGCCCCACTGTATATCAATTTCCTGGTAAGATTAGTTCCAAAGAAAACTGTGACTTGTTCATGCTACTATATGCTTTTTCTTGTCAGGAAAGGAAAACCATGCAAATTGAGGCTTCCCTTTTTGCTGTGATCTATTCATATCAGGTGCTGTTAATATGCTCCCTTTTGTTCTCCCTTTGTATTAGACTTGAAATATTTAATTTGCTCTGTGCTTTCATGCGTAAGCCACACTGAATCCCTTTAGGAATAGGCATGGTGCAATTCTTAGGAAGCAGAAGCAAACTTCTCTTCAACTTTTTCCTTCTATACAACAATTACACTATTTTGCTTGAATGCCAGAAAACCACTCACTCTCAGTTTACCAGGCGCCAGAGGACACATTAGCAGATCTCCACTCATAGCAATCTCTCCTAGCACTGTGCCAGGGTGCTTAATTGTCTTATGAAAAGACAACAACTAATATATCTATCTAGTTATTTCTTGGGGACTGCATTCTAATGAATGAGAACAGCAGGTACAATTAAATGCAGAATATGCTGACAGTCTGCATTACAAATTCATCTGTGCACAACAGGAACACACTTAAGAGAAAATCACAATGCAATATAAAAGTTATTCTAATCATTCCATTACATAATAAAGAGTAGGTCATCCAAATATTCTTGCAAAAGCCTTAAATAAAATTAAGTAGCATAATTAGCCATCCTAAATAGCTGTTATTACCTAGAGTCTCATGATTCATTTGAAAATGGAGGCAAAAAACATGGCTTTCCTCCTTCATGTATGATAAAGGCAGGAGACATGCAGCATTTTCAAGGCTCACACCAAGGGCAAAAAAGCCTCGGTTTCTCAAGTCTGCCTTCTCTCAATCCTTTCACTCTAAGTAAAAGAGGTTCCCTTCTAACATAGGGGATCTTAGATACACAGACATGTTCTGGTCTGTGTATAGAAACAGGTGTGGAGGAATAAGTTCCTGGCAGTCAGAAGGAATCTATACTCTGCCCAGCTCTGGAACAACCTACTTCTCTGAGTCTAAGATATCACCAATTTAAGACTCCTACTGACTGCAAAAGCTTTTCAGTGAAAAAGGAAAAACACTCCCCAAACAATGGAATACTACATTAAATGCATAAATAAATGTAAGATACATTCTGATTGTAGACTTGGCTTGGAACAGCATATGCATAAGACCAACTCTAGAAAATCTTTCTAAAGAAATATTAAAAAATTATAGCAGATAAAACTTCTTCAACACTTGCTATATGCCAAGCACTGGGCTAAATGCATTATTACCACATGTATTCTCTCATTAATTCTCATTATAATCCTTGATAGATACTATTAAACCCATTTTATAGGTGAATACATTGAGGATCAAATTAATGAAATTAGTTGCCCAAGGCCACACAACTAGAGTCTCCAATTTTTACTCTTAAGCTTTAACAAATTACATTATATTTATGAGATCAATCTCATCTGAATTTATGGGCTGGATTATTGCTCTAGCTTTGGCATTGAAGAGCTGGCTGATCTTTACATGTTTTATTTTAGATTTTTCTATTTCTCACAGAAAAGTAGATATAGAAGGGAAGTTTGGGGAAGGTTCTAACTATTCTCTCATTTAATCTCTTGCTGCTTTCTCTTGAGAAGCAGTTATTTGAACTATAACAATAGTATACAGTACTATAACCTCAAAGAGGTTAAGAAACTGACCCAAGATCATATAGCTGAGTTCAATTAAGAGGAAGAAGCAGCACTTAAACCTGGGACTGCTGACCCTAAAACTAGAGCTCTTCCATTAGGCTACCAATCACTATTGCCTTTATTATGATTCAGTTTTTTAAAACTTTTTGAACCTTAGTTTTCTCATCTAAAAATGGGAATACAGTGATACCTTCCTTGCAGGGTTATCATGAAGCTTAAATAAAATAATTTATACAAAAGAGCTAACGCAGTAGTGCATAGAAGGCATTCAATGAATGATAATAATAATTATTACTGTACCCCATCCAGAAGGAACTTAATCTTCCAACAGCAAAAGAATGGATTTGATTGCCACGGTGCTGCCCACCTTAAACCTTGCCTTTGGAGAAAGGGACAGACACAGAGAGGTCCTCTAACTACTAAACATTCTTGGCAGAGTGTTCTATCTGCGGATAAATATCTTACTTTACTACTAGAAAGGAGAACAAAGGATGACTTTTGATTTAACTACTTTACCAAAAAAATATGCATTTGACATATAATCAGTGTCATAAATTAACTGTGGCCTCCAACCTCTACCAACAGAAATGACCCATCACATAGCTGTTCTCCCTCTCCCTCTGGTGAGTTCCTAAACCTCAAGGTTTGCTCAAGAGACAAAGCTATAATCAGAGCTGTCTGTGGGGTTTGGTGAATCAAACATTCATCAGACCACATACAGAGTGCAAGAAGATGAGGGGATCACTGTCGGGTAACATAAAGACTTGTGAGTCAAACACACAATGATCACATGATCTGCTTTAAATCCAAGCAAGGCAGAGGATCTTAGGGGAAGTTAGAGGGGTACTAACTACCCTTTCCCATTTGTATTCCTTCCCTGTAAAGCACATGACCTGTTTTCTCTCCTCTAAGGCTCTCACTGATACTCATATGTTGAATTGGAAGAGGTGGCCTGCATGGCAGTTCCCCTGGGTTCCTCATCTTCTTAGAGATTTCCTAAAAGGGATGCCTATTTATAACAAATTCCATCACAGATGCATGGGAGAAACCCTTGCTGATTAAGCAGACCCAAATATAGACAACTATAGAAAGATCACATATTATTTTTTCAATTAAACTTTCTATTTTGAGATATTCACACACAGTTGTAAGAAATAATACAGATATCCTGTATACCTTCTATCCATTTCCTCCAAAGGGTAACATCTTGTAAAACTATACACAGTACAGTATCACAAATAGCATATTTACACTCAGTCAAGAAAGAGATTGTGGGCCCTGGTTGGGTAGTTCAGTTGGTTAGAGTGTTGTCCTGATAGACCAAGGTTGCAGTTTGATCGCCAGATCAGGGCACATACAAGAAGCAACCAATGAATGCATAAATGAGTGGAACAAAAAAATGATGTTTCTCTCTTTCTCCTCCTTGCTCTCTCTAAAATAAATAAAAATTTAAAAATAAAAGTTTTTGTATATTATCATACCTTTTTCTAGCTACTCCCACTTCCTTCCTACCCCCTCAACCTCTCATTAGCCCCTGGAAATGACTAATCTGCTTTCCATTTCTATAACTTTATCATTTCAAGAATGTTATAAAAATGGAATCATATGGTATGTAACCTTTTGTGACAGGCTTTCTTCACTCAGCATAATTCTCTGAAGATTCATTCAGGTTATATGTACAGTGGGGCCTTGACTTACGAGTTTAATTTGTTCCGTGACGGAGCTCGTAACGCAAATTACTCGTATGTCAAATCTTAAAGTGAACGAGTGAGACACATGATGCTGGGCTGATGTTGTGGCGTTCACTGTGACGTTCGCTGCGCCAACTAGCGGTGGGGTATCTGAAGCTGGCTCGTAACCCGAATTTTAGCTCGCAACTCAAAGCAAAAAATCGGCTGAGAGACGGCTAGTATCTCGAAAAACTCGTTAGTTGGGACACTCGTAAGTCAAGGCCCCACTGTATATCAAAAGCTCATCCCCCACTTTTTTAAAAACTTTATTTTATTGTTTAATGTATTACAAACAGTAGTACATATGTCTCCTTTTTCCCCCCATTGGCCTTCCCCTGGCCTCCCCTACCCCTGGTCGCATGCCCTCATTCCCCCCCCCTCCCCTCCCGTGTCTTGTATCCATTGGTTGTGCTTATGTGCAAGCATACAAGTCCTTCCGTTGATCTGTTCATCAGGTTATAATGTTCTTTATTATCCATAAATTAGTGAGATCATGTGGCATTTTTTTTCCCCTACTTTTTATGTTGTTAATCCTCACCTGAAGATATTTTTTCCATTGCTTTTCAGAGAGAGTGGGAGGGGGAAAGGAGATGAAAGGGGAGGGGAGAGAGAGAGAGAGAGAGAGAGAGAGAGACAGACAGACAGACAGACAGACATTGATATGAGAGACATATATTGACTGGTTGCCTCCTACAAGCACCCCACCAGGGGCAGGGATCAAACCTGAAACCCAGGTAAGTGCCCTTGACTAGGAACCTGATGCTCTAACAATTGAAAAACACTGGCCAGGACAAAAGTTCATCCTTTAAAAAAAATGTTTTTATTGATTTTTAGAGAGAGAGGGAGAGGGATAGAGAGATAGAAACATTAATCCACTGCCTCCTGCACACCCTCCACTGGGGATTGAGCTTGAAATCTGGGTTTGTACCCTGTCTGGAAATCGAACCACTGACCTCTTGGTTCTTGGGTTGATGCTCAAGCATTGAGCAACACTGGCTGGGCAAGTTCATTCCTCTTTATTGTTGAGTGGTATTATATGGTATGAATGTACCACAGCTTATTTAACCGCTCACTCATTAAAGGACATCTGAATTTTGGGCTTATGAATAAAGCTGCCACAAACATTTGTGTCGTTTTTGTGTGAACCAAAATCATTATTTCTCTGGAATAAATGCCCAGGAACACAGATGCTGAGTTGTATAGTAGTTGCATGTTTAGATATTTAAGAAATGCCAAATTGTTTTCTAGTGGGGATGTATCATTTTACATTCCTATCAATAACGTACCAGTAACCTAAATTCTCTGCATCCTTGCCAGCATTTGGTGTTGTCACTATTTTATTTTAGCCAATCTGGTAGGTGTGTAGTAATATCTCCTTGTGATTTCAATTTGAATTTCCTTAATGGTTAATGATGCTGAAAATGCTTTTTTATGCTTGCTTATCTGCCATTTGTATGTTCTCCTCAGTGGAATGTGTCTTCATGTCTTTTGCTCACTTGATAACTAGATTTATTTTTTTACTGTTAAGTTTTGAGAGTTCTTTATATATTCTAGAACACTTTTAAGTAATGCTATATGGGGCTTCTTATCTTTTGAAAATCATTACCACAAATACAGAAATCTCCAGGGAGTACCCGAGGCAAAGAAAATGAATGGCCAACGTGGAGAAGGAGGTTTAATTTCTAGAATTGTTCATTTGTGTGGACAGTCAGAGCTGGAAAAAACCCAACAACCCAGAGTCATTAAACTAGTTTGTTTATCTCAGTTAATGGGCTAAGTCTATTTTTTTTTCAAAAACAGAAATGTTCATAAGTGATGATCTCCTACAGCATTGGCATGTAATTAATATTTACATTTAAAGGACAATATTTAAAGGATGTAAAAACAGGAGCCAAGGTGTAATTGTGCTCCAACCACTAGCACTTGCTGAACATAAATGCCCCCTTTCAGTCACGTTTGACTAAGCAGTGACAAAGCTCAGGAGAGGAGCTCCCACACACCAGCTCTCTTGTACTGCAACATAAAGCCAACTGGGGATGACTCCTTTCAAACACGAACCTGTTCTTTGAAAAAACTAAGTCTGGTGCTCCAGATAGCAAAAATATGGCTTAGGTTACTTCAAAACTCACTGTAACCTATGAGTCAGCACAAACTGTGTCAGTCTCTGCAGAGGCTGTGATGAAAGTTTTGTGCACATTACATTTCTTCATAAGTTATTTAAAATTAATCAGGTTACTTTTCTACTGAGAGCAATGCTTTCCAACAATGCTCTCCCTAAAGAATCACTTTATCCAGCAAATAATCATTCCCTGATTTATTTTTGCCACAAATTCTAACTTTTACATATATTATTTTTTTAACACTACCACCTTGACATCGAAATTTCTTTCCTATTTCAAAGGTTTTACCTCTACCATATCATTCCCGCTCTCTCATTTAATAAATATAATAATATAATTTGGGATGTAATACAAATATTCTTAATATCTAAAAAATTTTAAAATTCCCACTGACCCCATTTAAAAGGTATTTGCAAATATATATAATATTTATCTACCTACAGTCTTTTGGATTATCAGCCTCCAATTTTCTTCCAAATTCCTTCCTTAAAAAGGATGCCCTTGCATGGAGACCTTCTTGTACCTTTTTTGGGCAACTTCCTATGGGTCTATAGTAATTTCAAAATAAAAAAAAATTTTTTTAAAAAGCCTTTGCTTTCCATCTAAGTTGCGATTCTACATGTCCTTTTATAATTCTTTGCTAATGATAAAACTTTATTTTCATTTTCAGTATACTTTATAGTTTAAAACCCTTTCCTCTTAAATATATCTTTTGATTTGATTACATGAGTCTGGTTTAGAAAGCAACCATTTTCTTAGCAAAGTCATACTTGTGAGCTTTAATTCTCAATTTGTTTGCATTTCAGTCTCTATGTGCAATGGTAAAATATCTCCTATTTCCTAGAATTCCCCACATTGAAGGGACACAAAATAGTTTATACATGTCAGGCACTTAGAACAGTGCCTGGTAGAAAAAAAGTGCTTAATAAATATTACTTTCATTATTATTCTCAATCTTTTTCTTTCTTCTCTCATATGCCTCTCTGATTTGCTTGGTTCCCTCACCCTGCCAACATGTCCTACTTCACAAATCATGGGATTCAGAATCCTGGGGCTTGAAGGAACCTGCGTGACCATCAAGCTATCCCATTTTTGTATATGAGGAAACTGAGGCCCAGAGAGCAGGAATGACCTATTCTTCCAGGATCATACAACAAAGCAGTCAGTAAGTGGGACTGAATCGGAAATTCAAGTAAAGCTTTATTCCTTCTTGAAACTCTGCTTTTTAAGAAATATTTTATTGATTTCAGAGAGGGAGGGAGAGAGAAAGAGAAACATCATTGATCAGCTGCCTCCTGCACGCCCCTCACTGGGATTGAGCCCGCAACCTGGGCATGTGACCTGACAAGGAATCAAACTGTGACCTCCTGGTTCATAGGTCGACGCTCAACCAACAAGCTATGCCGGCCGGGCTAGAAACTCAGCTTTTTAATGTCCAAATCAGGCCAAGTCAGGGCTGTGCCTCTGAAGTTCTTTAATAATATCTGAGGGGGAAAATAGCTTAACTAAGGAAAAAAAATTTGTGCAATTTCCGGATGCTCCAAATTGCTGGCCAATGATAACAGCAACTTTTAAGTTTCTCTCCTTCCTACTCTCTCTTTCTCTCTTTCTTTTTCTGACATTGCAAATGTCCTTTAAATCATGAAGGATTTTTTCCCCCCAAACTGCTGAGTTGCTAGACCAAATCTAGATAGGATATTTCAGGAGCCATGATGGTGATAACAACAGAATTTCTGAGACCCTTGAAAGAACGGTTTGTCTTTCTGGCAGGGGAAATTTCTAAAGTAGAGCTTCTACTGCACTAATAAGAATGCCTTCTCTCTCGTTCTCTCTCTTTTTAAAAAATCTGATTTACTGAAGTAAACTGGGCAATAAAATTCACCCTTTCTAGATGTACAGACAAATGTGTACAGTTGTGTAACCATTACCAAAATCAAGATACAAAACATTTCCAACAACACCCCCTCCCCCCAAAAAATTCCATCATAGCTTATTGTCAACTGTTTCTCTACCCTTCAGCAATCACTGATGTATTCCATCCGTATAGTTTTGCCTTTTCTAGAATGTCAGTTAGGTGGAATGACACACTAGGCAGCCCTCTGCATCTGGCTTCTTCCACTCAGCACACAGTATTCCATGTTCCTCCATGTTGTGTGTATCAGCAGATGGTACCTATTATTGCTGAGTGTATTCTGTTGTATCATGCCGGAAGCCAGTTCCAGCATGTCAGCAGGGCTGAATCATCTGGAAATGGCTGAGGACATTTCCCCAAACCTGAAAAGGATGCATAAAATGATTCCTTGCTGCCAGACAGCGGAGGGCATTTCAATCTACATGTTATCGCCTCCTACTGGCCAAATACCTGAAGAGCCATAGGCAGTATTTCCCCAATCTGACAGTGGATTCTGTATACCTAACCCTACCCTTTGATGTGTATATCTACTTTGCCTTAGGACAAATTGTGTTAATAAATAGCAAGGGGTCCTGAGACAAGGACCTCTTGCTTTCTTTAGCCAAGCTCCTCTGGGCCCCCAAATGCCTTTCAAAATTATGTTTCGTCTCTGGACTCTTGATTAATCTACACACAGCACCTTCTCCAGATTCCTGAACCCTTCTCGATGCTGGATCAAGACCACCGGCGTTAGTATCAATCTATCACAGCTGGGTTGTTTCCAGTTTGGGGTATTATGAATAAAGCCACTAGAAGTAGGACTGGTAGATAATGTTGCAGGAAAAGTGCCAAACTATTTTCCAAACTTGCAGTACCAATTTATATTCCCATCAGCAATGTATGAGGGTTTCAGTTGCTCTGTATTCTTGTCAGTACTTGATATTATAAACCCCCCCCCCCCACACACACACACTTATTTTTAGTGAAAGTCTCTCTTTTAACAGAAAAAAAGTAGCAGGAAACATTTTTAAATTTTTTTTAGTACACTTAACTACTGCTGAAAGTTTAAGCAACCCCGAGTCCTCTCTTTCTCTTAAAATCTGCAAACAATCCATCAGAACATTCTATTGACTCTGCAATTAAAAAAACCCCCGAGTCTGACCACTTCTCCCATCTTCACGACTATCTCCCTGATCTGGCCTCTGTAATTCACCTGGATTACTGACTGCCACAGCTCCTAACAGCTGACTCTACCCTCACCCCTGTTCCTGGCTGCAGGCACACTGACCTCATTGCTGTTCCATGAATGTTCCAGGCTCATCTCACCTGGTGTCTTTTGCTCTGTCCCCCATATACCTACTTGAAGAACAACTCTGCTGCTGCAAACCTGTGCTCCAATCTCATTTTCTCTCTGAGCCTATCTGATGAACACTGCAACCTATACTTGGTCTCCCCTAAGCTTGATCCAATTTTTCTTTCCTCCACATTACTAACCACCTTCTAACACACATTGTACTTACTTTTTCATTATGTTTATTATTATGCACTGTTTCCCAACCCTGGCCCACCCCTTCTAGAAGACAACTTCCATGACTGTAGGAATCATTTGTTTTATATATTGATGTATTCCAAGTACTCAGACCAGTGCTTGGCACATCCTAGGTATACAATAAATAGTTGCTGAATGAACTAACAATATTGGCCTTGGCGTTTAATGTAGCACCAACTGGGAGACCTGTGTGAGTCTAGGTTTATAAAAAGTAAAGCCAGGAGTAGAAAATAAAATTTCAAACATTCATGTTGAAACTATAATACTCAGTTTCTCTAAACACAAATATATTTGGCAGCATTTACCTTTAGAATAACATAAAAACTTCTTAATGTATAAATAATATTACCTGGCTGGGTAGCCCAGTTGGTTAAGAGTGTTGCCCTGATATGCCAAGCTAGCGGGTTCAACTCCTAGTCAGGGCACATACAAGAAGCAACCAATGAATGCATACATAAGTGGAACAACAAATCTCTCTCTCAAACAAATAAATAAGAATTAAAAAATTATAAATGAAATTAACTAGGTTCATAAATACAAAGAAAGTCCCAGGACACCAACTGTCTAGGTTGTTTCTTTCTATAAACTTCTCCATCTGTGTAAGATTGCCTCAGCTTGATTGCCAATTTTATCTTCTTAATCTAAGTTCTATTCTCATTACCCTTCCATTTCTATTTTTTATCCTCAGGGAAAGACAGAGCAGTTACTGCCAAGGCATTCTCACATCTTCTAAAGAAATGGCATAGGTGTTAATCTTGTGTTTATGTTTGATGTGGGTAATGATGGCTATGACTGGAACTGTAGGTTTATTAATATGCAGGGCTCTCACCTCATTAGTGGCAATGTATGTTTTGAAGTTAAGCTGCAATGTTTGCTGTAATGTCAGATCTGGCCTAACAGACTTTCTCACTGTTCATTTTCTTTGTTTTTACCCAGTCAGTACATGCTATGTTTATAGGTCTCACACATATGCTTTCTTAATAAAGACAATTTTCTCACAGTAGTAAATCTTGGTGGAAGTTTCAAACATTTTTAGTAATTATGTCCTCATGTGATATATACATGTTTATCTTAGAGAAAAGATTTTCATAATTTTTGATCCAGTAATAGAGTATAATAAACTCTCTCCCTGGCTTGATTTGGGAGTGGGGGATGCTTATTAAATAGATAAAGTGATTAATTCATAGTTACTATATAATAAAAACCATACCTAATTATTTGATAGTTTATAAAGTACTTTCATATAAATTATCTCAACCAATTCTTAACAAGAACAAAATAAACACTAGGAAAACCTGACTGAATATAATATTAACCTAACTGAAAATAATATTTGACGATCCATTATGAATGGCAACTGTTGTACCTCAATTTCTAAAAAACTTCCAGTTGATATGTCAAATAAACTAACGTGTACCAGATTAATAAGCCTCATGGAATGGGTGGTTTGTCACTGCTTGGTGCTCAAATTTCATCCTATCTATAATCCTCATTGGATATGCACTATAGGAAAAATTTGATTTTAACAGCATGTTTGGAAGTCACTAATTATGTTTTATAAATCCCACAGTACAGAATAAGTAAATATATACATATATTTAACAGCTAAAAATACAGGAACACTGTATTCCAAGGAAGACATTTAAATGTGAGAAATAGGTTGTTCTCTTTTCTCATTAGGTAACTCAATATATCTCCATTTCGTAATCTTTTAAAAATTGTGTTCATAAATACAAGATCCTGGTTTTTAGGAGCAGCATTTGGTAGGGAAGAAAATGGTGATCAGAGGAGAACACAGGTACTTAGCCCAAGACAAAGGACAAAAAGACTTAGAATACTCATTACTAATAATCTTTCATCATCTTCTGCAGAAGGACACCTGTCTTTGATTTGACAATGTGACACATTCCATCTATAATTCCCCTCACCATTCATTTAGAGAAAGCAAAAATGAGTATATGTGCTTTTAAGAAGGTACAGCAATGGGCTTATACAGCAAAAGTGTATAAACAAGTACATTACCTATTTAATTGCCTTAACTGAACTTAAAAGCTCTGATCTTTAATTGCCTGATTGAACTGATCTAAAAAGCTACAATTTTTTAATCAAGAAGAAAACTAAATAGCTTTTTGGTAAATAAAAAGGCATCTTTAATCTTATTTTTATGGAATTCAAGTTATTAAATATGGACAAAACCTCTAAAATATTAACAACTACTTGATCTAGAGTGAATTTCTCATTACAATGCTTTATAAAAATCTTCAAGGACATCTGGCTTATTCCACTCTTCTATAAAAACACATGCTTTTAAATCCAGAAGGTAACAGTTTACATGAATATCTAGGAAACTGAAAAGCTAAATATATAAATATATTTAATGAGGTATATTACCATAGCATATTATTTCTATAATTGAGTACCCATAATTATTGGGGAATAACCGTTCATTTGCACTGAAGTTCTTTAGTCTGTCCATCTAGACAATGCAGATGTACATTCACTCACTGGTATTTATTTAAAACTAAAATCACTTGAGAGGATTTGTTGGCCCACTACCACTTCCCCCACGCAGCCCCTTGTGGATATCCTCTTCCCAGACCTAGTAGCATTTTCCAGTGGGTGACTCTCTGTAGGAACTGGGTTGGCCAGGATAGACTGAAAAGAGAAGTACAGGCTCAGGATTCCTTAGTGAAACCTCTATGTTCTCAGTCAAACCATTAAGGCCCTCATATGCCACTGATCAAAGAACCCTGTCTTCGGCCACACTGCCTCCAGAGCTGGGAAGAAGGTCCTACCTGCCTCGGAGGCGCTCTCTGGTCAACAACACCTGCCCACAGTGATAATAGGGTAGTTGTACTGGAAATCTGACTAACACAAACTTTATTTTTAGATCCAGATATAAACCATTTGAAACATGTCTATCAAGATCCCATTTCAAATTATTTAATTTGAAAAAATTCATTTCTCTAAAACAAAGAGTAAAACTAAAACCAAAATAATTTAGATACAGAAAATACTAGAGGTATACCTATTCATCAATATCTATTTCTGATTTTTAAAAGAAAAAGAATTGCAGAATAACTAAAGAGTATTTCCCTATCCACTATACTTTCTCACAGAAAGTTATGGCTAGTGAGAATTCATTGTAAGCCAGATTGCGCTGTATGTCCAGGGTATGGGATGGTCCTAAAGATCACTTTAATAGTAACATTTGCATTTCCAGGGCAAGGTCCTTTTAATGGAAGCTTTGCTATTGAGAATTGATGACTTCCTTGAGTTCCTTTGCCAAATGAAGAGCAGATGTCCATAAAAATCAATAAAATGACAAGAACTGACCACTGTGTTAATTCCTATTAAAATGGCTACATGGGTTGATGAATGTGTGGAGGTGGGAATACTGGGAATAGAAGCAATATAAGTCATACCATTTTTTTTTCATCTTGGTGGTGAAAAATGCTCCATTTTTTTTTCCTACTCACAGATGTGTTTACATGCTTATTCATACCCAGAAAGAGTAATACTAACTCTCCCTACATTTACATTTTGCATCAACTATACTTTATAAATACAGTGGACTGGCTTTAAAGAAAAATTTGGGTTATGATTTCATTAATCAGCATAAATACCTTAAAATACCTGAATTGATATTTTATTTGTCAAAATCTACATATCCTCTTCAAAAGAGGAATCACCAAGATATGAAAACCACCATAACAGAACCCTTAGTGACAGATGTGGTACTACAATTAAAGATATCAGTTGTTTTGTCTCTCTCATAGTTTATACGTTTTCTTAAAAAAACTTTCCTTTAATCACATCTAATGTGCATGCTATTGCATTCCCCAAATGTGCATTAAACTATGCTGAGCAGATGTGGAAAATTAAACAATACTGTTAGTAACATTAGGCCCTGAAGTTGCTTTGTTATAGTCTGTTTCTCACTTAATAATTTGTTCCAAATAAATTCAGACATTTTGGGAATATTAAAAAAATGCAAAGGGAGGTCCTTTTGCAACACTGAACAGTTATTTGATTATTCTTCTCATATGTTATGTTAATAAACTAGGAAACTAATTTCTGATGCTTTTACCAATTCATTAAAGTTCTACTTTCAAGGTATGTGAAATAATCTCTTAAGGAACTATGTATGATGACATCTAAATGCTAATTTTTAAAAAAGAGATGCAATTGTACAGAAATGAAGGTTTGCATGAACTAGAGTTAAGAAAGAAAAATAAGATCTTGTCATTTTCAAATACTACAAAATACCTTTATACATGTTTGGTAAATATTATTCACAAAAATACAATACCAAATTTATAATCTAAATCAGAGGAGTTGAGTGAGAAAAGAAAAATAACTTTTTTTGACTATCAAATATATCAGCTTAAATATTACATCACTTATTCACTTTAAAAATCAAGGGATATGAAGAGCTCCCCACCCCACCTAAAATTGTCAAAGCTTGTAAGCTCAGTACATACCTCTGTGTAAAATCTTTAAACTCCACAAATAGGTAAGGCCTTTAACAACCTAAATTTAAGAAAGAGAAAACAGTACAATGATGATTTTTATAAGGACCTTTCCACATTTAAACATATAATAATAGGAACCATAATTCTTCCTTTAAAACTCTGTCAACCAATAAGCATCTCTCATTTGTGTGCCAGGCTGAGGATGCCAAATGTATAAGTGTTCACATTCCTTCTTTTCATGAACTTTCAATGTTCTGAAGATAAGGTATGAGAAATGAAAGAATGAAGTGTATGTGCATAAGATGACCTGGAAGTACATTTACTAAGTTCTTACTAGAGAGGGATAGGAAAAAGGGACAAAGACCTTCAGTTTTTATTTTTCTATACTTCAGTATGTAAAAATTAAAAAAAAATCATAACATTTATGACCAAAAAGGGACATTTTAAAAATTAGCTAATGAAGGCAATGGGTAAAAAAAGTGATCACTTTTCCTGCTAGTAGTCAGGAAGGCTTTACCTGGGCCTTGAGTAACTGAAAAAAAGAAAAGCAAGCCCTGGCCAGTTTTCTTAGTGGTTAGAGCATCAGCCCCAGGACCGAAGAGTCACAGGTTTGATTCCTGGTCAAGTTCACGCACCTCAGTTGCAGGTTCAATCCCTGGCCCCAGTCGGGGTGTGTGCAGAAGGCAACCAGTGGATGTGTCTCTCTCACATAGATGTTCCTTCTCTCTCTCTCTCTCTCTCTCTCTCTCTCTCTCTCTTTCTCTCTCTCTGCCCCCCACCCTCAACCTCCTCCCTCCCTTCTACACTCTCTCTAAAGATCTATGGAAAAAATATCCTCGGGTGAGGATTAAGGACAATAAAAAATTTTTAAAAAAAGAGAGAAGAAAGCATTCAGGCCAAGGTAAGACTATATAATCAAAGTATTGGGGCAGTGTAATCTTCAAAAATATCAAGGTCAGGAAAGACAAACATTGAGACACTGTTCTAGATTAAGAGAGCCATGACAACTAAGTGCAATGCATAACCCTAGCCTGGATGCTAAACCAGAAATTATTTTATTTTGTTCTTTAAGGGCATTATTGGACAACTGGCAAAATCTGAACAAAAATGTTGATTAGATAATAATAATGTATCAATGCTAATTTCCTGATTTTGATCAGTCTACAGTGATAATCTAAGAGAATGTCCTTGTTCTAAGGAAATATACACCTGAAGTAGTTAGGGGTAAAGGGCCATGATGTCCACAACTTGTTCTCAAATGTTTTAGGAAAAAATATGTAGTATTCAAGATTTGTGGTTGGGAATCCACATATGTGAAGGGCCAACTTAAGCTATACACAGATTTTTGTCTGCATTGTGGTTAGTACCCTTAAACCACTGTATAGACATGATGTTTAAGGGTAAAGTGTATGTGTGTGTATACATACATACATACATACATACACACACACATACATATATAAACCAAAGGTGGTTAACTGTTAACAACTGTGGAATCTGAGTGAAGCATCTGTGGGAATTCTTTTCTGTAAGTTTAAAATAATTTCAAAATAATAAGTTTCCCAAAAATGTTTTAACTGATCTTGGGGTAAGAAAGAACAAAGTAGCCCATCTGGCTGATGCAAGCCTAAGTGTGGAATCAGATAGACAATACTGAAAAGGCAAGTCAAGGAAATAAAGTGAGAAGATACAAACATCTGAATTAGATTTGGATTTCAGAATTTAACAGTCTGAGTTAAGAATAATTAGTCAAATAAGATATGGAAAAAAAGATATTTCTAAGACCCTACATACATGGATTACAAGTGCTACCTTCTAGTGGGAAATTAAATCACTGAAAGCTTTAGAAATCTTTATATAGACATTGTTGTAAAAGGAGATGCACACATTTTTATTTCTACCCATTGCTCTGTATGCATATGAGTGTGAACTTGCCAATTTCAAGATTGACTATTCATAATTAGGTATCAGATATAATAAATGAACAACTATCACTCAAATTTACTACAAAAATTTAAAAGTACCTGTCATTACAGGGAATTTTAGGTGGGTCAGGACTATAAGAACAAAAAAAGCTACCATTATGAGAAGTAACTGAGTGAGTTACATTTCTTGAAAATGGTGACAAGAGGATTGGGGGCTAAATATGCAAGGGTTTTAGTTGATCAAGAAAGACTAAGAGTAATATTAAAAACAGAAATGCAAAGGGAGAAACTCAATTTCCAAATAGTAAAGATCTGGAAGAACATAAAATCTATATCAATTAATGCTGAGCAGAGGTTAACATATTTTAATTGTTCTCATGGAGTAGAATGTACTCCTGAAAGATTTGCTAATACAGTATAATCAATCCCACAATGTTTGTCTACTTTAAGAGAATAGAACGAATACATTTTTATAGAAAATGATTTCTTCTGGGGTTTGGAATAAGTGGCATTACAATAGAACACACATTTTTTGGAGAGTAAAATAGTAAAAAAAGAAAATATCAACATAGTAATAATGATAACTTTAACACAAAGGGAGAAAACAGGACAATGTTTATAAAAAATAACATCTACACTAATAATAGACAAATATGTAAATTGACCATACCACCTCAAGACCCCACAGCCAATCAGGAGGGAATATGCAAATTAGCGTGACAAAGATGGCGGCAGCCACGGAACCAGCTGGAGTGGGCGGGAGGCTTGGGTCACCCCTGGTGACAGAGGAAGCCAAGCTTCCTGCCTGCCTGGGCCGGCCCCCAAAGGAGGGGCCTGTGGGTAGTGGCCACGGAGCAGGCCAGAGTGCACAGGAGGCTTGGGTCGCCGGGGGCGACCCAAGCTTCCTACCTGCCCTGGCGACTGCTGAAGGAGGGGCCTGTGGGCGGTGGCCACAGAGCTCTGAGTGAGCAGGAGGCTTGAGTCGCCCAGCCCCTCACCCAGGCTGGTCACGCCCCCATGGGGTGAGGGTCCCCGCTGGGGGGTGTGGCCAGCCTGCAAACAGCCCTCAGCCTCTCACCCAGGCTGGCCAGGCACCCCAGCAGGACCCCCCCCCCTGAAGGGGGTGTGGCCAGTCTGAAAA
>NW_005355833.1:1717163-1721819 GCF_000412655.1 Myotis brandtii | reverse complement strand
GGGGGGGCAGTTGGGGGTGAGCAGGCCAGCAGGGGGGCAGTTGGGGGTGATCAGGCCGGCAGGCAGAGTGGTTAGGGGCAATCAGGCAGGCAGGCAGGTGAGCAGTTGGGAGCCAGCAGTCCCGGATTGAGAGCCAGCAGTCCCGAGCCACAGGGATCGGGCCTAAACAGGCAGTCGGACATCCCCTGAGGGGATTGGAGAGGGTGCAGGCCGGGCTGAGGAACAACCCCTGCCATGCACGAATTTCGTGCACCAGGCCACTAGTCAATAATAAAAACAATTTTCTTTTTGAGCAGTACGACAAGATCATCTTATTTAGCAAGGAAGTACTCATCTTCTGAGTTCTGGAAGTAGGGTTAAACTTCTCAATTCCAAGCTTAGTTACATATTATAAAAATCTTTCCATTAAAGCCAGCTCAGCAATAAAAATTGGTCTCACAGAAAAGGAATAATCAGAAAACACACAAGGAGAAGGCAATCCATCATATTCAGACTATCAGGCAGAAAAAAAGTAAAACAAATCCTGATTTTATGATATTGCTAAAATTATCAATTTTGTTAGAAATTAAAAAAACTGTTATTTTTCCAACTTTGTCAAAATAGGCTACATTTTCCTTTATAAGCATATAAGAATCAAGGTAGGGAGCTGGAAATCTGTCGACTGAAAATCTAAAGGGTATTATTGGTATTCAGTAGGCAGGCTTTCATAACAATGACTTGACAAAACCTTGACACTGAAAGTACTTATATCTGCTGTCAATCACTCACTCCTTGACATGTCAAGTGCACATCCTTTCAGGGACAACTTCAATCAACATTAGCACTCAGAATAGAGTACACAGTGTCACTGCTTCAGAAATGAGAGGAAAATAAAATGTGGTAGATGGAAGGGAAAGACAGAAAGGCATTCCTGTTTATAGGAAACCAGATTCAAATGGAAAGTAGATAAAAATCACGAAACAAGCTGGAAGGCTGGATTCAGCCAGGTTATGTGGATTTCTTTATTTGAGAAAAATATTCTCTTGCTATACACCCTACAAGAGAAAATTTGAACAACATATCATAAAGGCTGACAGGGGTCCATCCTGTAATGAACCTTGGGTCTTTGGGAAATAAAGTTAATTTTTGGAGGGAGAAATGCCTAGATATGGTTCTAAGACATGAAGAGAATATGAATCTGTATGTGTTATTCCATTATTCTCTCATTCATACTTCTTTTTCTTTTAAACCTTTGTTCTCTCTTTTACTCCTTCTTCTTCTTTTTTCTCATTATCTTACGAAAGTAGAGTGAAAGAACATGGGGCCTGGAGTCAAACAGCCCTCAGTGCAAATTATTACTGACTAGTTATATGATAACTCTGGACAAGTTATTTAACTTTTCTAAACCTCATCTTATACTAGTACATGCATAAAATATGTACAATAATCTACACTTTACAGAGTTGCTATAAGACTGAATGATAATAGTTGTATATAAAACATTTACCCATAATGAAGTATTCACTATACACCTATTTTCCTCCTCTCTCCTGATTCTGTTGATTCTGACCTCAAAAGAGCATCCATGTGCTCTTGCCCTCACAGAGAGGACTAAAGGGAATGATGCTGAAGCTGCCTTCAGAACACTAGAGGAGAATCAAGGATACCAGGAACCCAGTCAGGCCATGAGAATATGTACTTTACAAACCATGGCCTACAGCCCATTGATTTGCTAGTCTTATTCTGATTGGTAGAATCCGTCCATTGGTGCTTGTCAGTGGCAACAAGGATTATCCTAGTTTGTAGCCTACTTATTACATTAAAAAATATACTTTGGAGGCATTATGCAAGTTTAGGTACCAGCAGAGTCTATAAAAAGTGGCAGATGGAGAGCAAAACTATCAAAAGCATTTTTTTCTACTCTGGCCACAGCAGTTTTCATTACTATGACCTGATGAGCCATAAAAGTTGGAGAAATTGGAAACATTCTAGAAAAAAACAAAACTTCTAATTATTAAAACTATAAGGGCAAATGTAAACAATGCTTTGGGCTAGCACTTATTTTAAATGCCTTTCTCTAAAATAATTTTTGTCATATTTCCATTATTCAATAGGTAAGCCCTGTCTTGGAAACTGGATTATTATTATTTTTTTCTGACTCTATTTCCTTCACAGGTTTCCCACTCCAGTAGAACTGAAAAGACTGTAGCCTTGTGTGGCTGCCCTACACAAGAGGGAGGTAAGGTTTATGAAGTCCAGGAAGAACATGCTTCTCTACTGAAGGAGGCAGATTTCTATTTTATCCAAGTTCAATAGATAATTGAGTACATAGAACTCATATACGTTTTTTCATTTTCTATTGGTATCCTTGCTTTTTTTCGCCCTTTATTATACGTGTTATTAAACTTTAGAGCCAAGAACTGCCAAAAGCCACAAAGAATTCATTCCCCCGAGATTAAAAAAGGAAATGAAACATTTTTATTTTCATCTAAAATAGTGATTTAAGTACTCAAATTTTATACTGAACTAATTTACCTCAACATGTAGATTAGAAGCTACTTAACAGCAATAGCATCAGAAAAGAAAGTTCTCATCATCCTGGGCAGTTCACACTAATAATTAGAAAGAAAAAAGGAAAGCTGTGAATTACAATGAACTAAAACTAAATAAGTGTCCATGCTGGATTAAAGGATTTGCATTGTCAGTCTGATGTATAATGAATGTGAAAATCAGCCATTTAATTAAATGGTACATGGTATAATCACTTTGTTCTGCATTAAACTGCTTAGGTTATCAGAGTGCCTTTAGTTTAGCAATTGTTCACTATTACACTACCCCATGACTTCTCTTAGACACTGTTTAACCTACATTATTCCAAATTTGAAATATGGGGCTTATATAGCTATTTAATTTAACTGATATATTTCATGTATTTATTAATGAATATAGAAAATAGAAAAACTACTTTTAATCACAAAGGAAATAAAAATTAAAACCCAAGAACAAAAATCTTTAAGAACAAAGTAGTATTTTCTTATAGACTGTTTTAATAACTTAGACTTTAAAAGTATTTTCTAATGTGCTTATAATTATAAAATGCCCAACAACCAGCTTTCTTTTTGAAGAACATGGTCAATAAGAGCACTAAGGTCCCTGCAAACACATGAAACCAGAACAGGCCAGAGTGCCTACAAGCCTGATAGGTGTCATGTGACTATATAGTTACTGTGGGTTGGTCTATGGAAAGAAGAAAGCACAAAAATGTCAATAAAAGTTAAGATGGCCCTGGCTGTCAATAGGGATTGAGAAGAGGATACAAGGAGAGTAAGGCTCGACTAGAGACAAAATCACCCAGATTTCATAAGGCTGAAGCCATATACTCACCGCCACGGCAATCCTCCCAAGGACATGCTCTGGAATTTTTCTATATACATCCAAAGATCCCCCTGCAGAGAAAAACATGTGTTACTACCAATAAAACTACTAGAACAGAGCACTGGGTCTCTCCTCTGTGCATCCATTGTGAGAAATTTTTTGCTCATATCATGCATTAAATGTCTGGGGTAAAATTGGTTTTTGTCCAATTTTGTTTATAACAGAATTACACTTCCAGATGAAGCATCACTAGATATTTCCATTTTTTTCTAAGTGAATAATCACATACACACAAATATTGAAGAAAACTAATCAAGGGTAGGCAGAGAATCTGTACTTTATGTAAACTTAAATACATACACAAAACTGGAGATCAATGGATAATTTGATTTAAGTATCAACCTTGTGTAGCAGATTTTCTCAAATGTAAACCAGGACCCTATTTTAAAATTTTCACATTAGCCACAGAAGTTGGTGAATATAAGGTCCAAAAGACACACAAAAACTAGTAAAATAAAATACTAATGTTAACATCTATCTAAATAAATGTTATACTTCAAATCAGGTTCCAAGACAAGCAATCAACTATTCCAAAGATACTATCTTAGTGCAAAATGGGCTTTGTGAGGTTTAAAAAAAACTTTCTCTTTGATAATACTCTGAAAACTAATATAATGGATAAAAAAGAAAAACTAATCTATGTCATAACGTTTTCCACTAAAATGGTATTCACTAGTTCCCCACCCCCCGACCCCCTTTACCAGATCAGCTTTTGGCAGTTTCTACAAATCAAAACCTCTAGATTGTGAACATAATAAAGGCAAAGGCCATGCTGTTTGCTTGTTTTAAATTTTCATCAATCTAGAAGTCAGCAAAACTAGCAAACAGTAGATATTCAATAAATATCTGTCAGATGAATAAATAAAAATCACCATGAATTTCACCAGATAGGTATAGTTACTCTCAAAGCAGTTTCAAAAAAAGAGACTACAAACCATTTGCAACACCAATAACATCACTGAAACAACTGCATAAATTTCCTAGGTAACTACTGTAAAGAAACCAATATTCACTTAGAAGTATAAATTAGGGTATGCATGTTAATTTCAGGAAGATATGCAAAGAACCACTACTTTACTCATATTAATAATACTAGAGGCCCAGTGCACAAAAATTTGTGCACTCGGGGGTGGGGAGTCCTTCAGCCCGGCCTGTGCCCTCTCGCAGTCTGGGACCCCTCAGGGGATGACCACCTGCTGGCTTAGGCCTGCTCCCCAAGGGATTGGGCCTAAGATGGCAATC
>NW_005355833.1:1708680-1716880 GCF_000412655.1 Myotis brandtii | reverse complement strand
GTCCCCACTGGGGTGCCTGGCCAGCCTGGATGAGGGGCTGATGGCTGTTTTCAGGCTGACCACACCCCCTTTAGGGTGGGGATCCCCACTAGGGTGCCTGGCCAGTCTGGGTGAGTGGCTGAGGGCTGTTTTCAGGCTGGCTGGCGACTGAAGCTCCCAGCCTCTCCTTTTTTTCTTTTATTTTTTATTCTGGGATTTATTTACCTTCTATAATTGAAACTTCGTTGCTGTCACTGGAGCTGAGAGCCAGCTCCAGCTCTGAGGCCACGGCCTGCTGAAAGCAGGTATCTGGGGTTTGTTTAGCTTCTATAATTGAAACTTTGTTGCTTTCGGAGCTTAGAGCTGGGCTGCGGCAGGCAGGGAACCTTGGCTTCTTCCATCACTGGAGCAAGCAAGCCTCCTGCTCGCTTCAGCTGCATGTCTGCCGGCTGCCATCTTGGCTGGTGGTTAATTTGCATATCACCCTGATTAGCCAATGGGAAGCATAGTGAAGGTACGGTCAATTACCCTTTTTGTCTTTTATGAGATAGGATGACTACATGAGAACTGTTTTAACAATATGTAATAGCCTTCCTTTGGGTCAAGTTTGTACAGCCTTTCAGTTCTACAATGGAATTATCCAGGATATTTGAGAAATAATTTGTTTCTATTAGAGGCTAAAAATCTACACTAATAAAAGAGAAACATGGTAATTAGCGTACGACCGCTACCCTTTTCATTGGCTAATCAGTGAGTATATGCAAATTAACTGTCAGCCAAGATGGCGGCGGCGGCGGCGAGCTGGGGGTGCCCCAGCCCAGGCCTAAAGCCTAGGCCAGAGGCTTTAGGCCTGGGCCGGGGAGGAGCCAGCAAGTGATCGTAGCTATTGGTTTTATATTTATCCTGTTTAAAGCAGGAAAATGATCACTTCTTTAGATAATTTTGCCTTGTAGTTTCCAGATTCTGACATGAAGCTGGAAAATCCCAGAGTGACTAAAACTTATATTTTGGTTCTGGGTACTACTGGGAAGATAATGAGAAAACACACTTCTGCAATGAGCTGAACCATCTTTATTTACTAAAATAGCATTTATATTATAGATGCAATAAAAGTGAAAGTATTCTAGAAAAACTATTTTATGTTCTCATTGATCTTTCAGATGAATGCAGCAGCAAGGATGAACAGTCTCAAGAAGATCAAGCTTCACGTGCTGGTATTTGGAATACTGATAAATGCAGCTTATTGCACTAATCCCTTATGAAGTGAACAGCTTGAGTGGCTCAAATCACTCCCATATACTAGTAAGAAGTCTTAAGAGGAGATTTATTTTTATGTAGGACATAAATCAGGGCTTAATTAGCTAAGCAGACAATATTTAACAAGCGGAATAAAAAAGTTAATTTTTTATTCTGGGATTTATTTACCTTCTATAATTGAAACTTCGTTGCTGTCACTGGAGCTGAGAGCCAGCTCCAGCTCTGAGGCCACGGCCTGCTGAAAGCAGGTATCTGGGGTTTGTTTAGCTTCTATAATTGAAACTTTGTTGCTTTCGGAGCTTAGAGCTGGGCTGCGGCAGGCAGGGAACCTTGGCTTCTTCCATCACTGGAGCAAGCAAGCCTCCTGCTCGCTTCAGCTGCATGTCTGCCGGCTGCCATCTTGGCTGGTGGTTAATTTGCATATCACCCTGATTAGCCAATGGGAAGCATAGTGAAGGTACGGTCAATTACCCTTTTTGTCTTTTATGAGATAGGATGACTACATGAGAACTGTTTTAACAATATGTAATAGCCTTCCTTTGGGTCAAGTTTGTACAGCCTTTCAGTTCTACAATGGAATTATCCAGGATATTTGAGAAATAATTTGTTTCTATTAGAGGCTAAAAATTAATATATAATACTTTACTACCAGATGATTTAAAAATATACTTCACAAGGGATCAGCATGAAACATGTTATTCTTTTGAAATGCAGTTAAGTCTATTTTGCAAAGAGAAAATTTTTATATGTCAAGGTTCTCTAGAGCTAAACATCGGAGAAAAAAAATAACTTTTCCAGTAAAAAATATATATAAATAAAGCTATTGGTTTTATATTTATCCTGTTTAAAGCAGGAAAATGATCACTTCTTTAGATAATTTTGCCTTGTAGTTTCCAGATTCTGACATGAAGCTGGAAAATCCCAGAGTGACTAAAACTTATATTTTGGTTCTGGGTACTACTGGAAGATAATGAGAAAACACACTTCTGCAATGAGCTGAACCATCTTTATTTACTAAAATAGCATTTATATTATAGATGCAATAAAAGTGAAAGTATTCTAGAAAAAGTATTTTATGTTCTCATTGATCTTTCAGATGAATGCAGCAGCAAGGATGAACAGTCTCAAGAAGATCAAGCTTCACGTGCTGGTATTTGGAATACTGATAAATGCAGCTTATTGCACCAATCCCTTATGAAGTGAACAGCTTGAGTGGCTCAAAACTGGGAGGTGCAAATCACTCCCATATACTAGTAAGAAGTCTTAAGAGGAGATTTATTTTTATGTAGGACATAAATCAGGGCTTAATTAGCTAAGTAGACAATATTTAACAAGCTGAATCAAAAAGTTAAAGATTATGTTACTACCATTATCAGTAGAAAAAGCCAAAAGAGAACCCTATTTTGAGGTAGTTCACTGGGTTTTGTAAATATCCATTTAATCTGGGTTATAGTCCCCTCTCCTTAGCCATCATATAGGTAAATATTTCCATAGCTGGCTTTGTGTCATCACAGATTCATCTTGCCCTTGACATACTCATTAGAGATAACTGTCAGAGGAAAAATAAAAAAGTGGTAGATCCACAGAATTAAGAGTTCCTATTAAGCCTGATGAGTTCTCTTTGTGCAGTTAAGTAATTCTTATTAGGCTAAAATAGCAGATGATTTTCCTTTTAATTTTTAGTCAGTTTTACTGTAATTTATATCCTATAGGCCTATCCCCAAAAGGCAATTTTTAGATTCATGAAATCATCAGACATTACAGTTGGTGGGACATTAAAGATCAGTGCAATGACTTTATTTGACAGGTGGGGGAAACTGAGTTCCGGAGAAGTGAGTATTCTATTCATGGCCATGAGTCAGTTGAAGGCAGAGCTCAGGAAAGCTCTGAGCCTTTGAACTCCCAGAACAGCAAAGGTCTAAAATGTTTCCCTATAACATCACATAGCTTGCGAATCACATGTTCACTTTTTACAGTTTAAAAAAATTTCACTACAATGTGATATGATTATGACATATACTCAGAGAGAGAGAGAGAGAGAGAGAGTTTAATCTTAGCTGAGATGTTGGTATTCTAGACATTCAGAAACTCACTTATCTTAGAACAGTTGGTTTGAACTATTTGCTCATGATTCCAAGGTCACTGGTTTGCTACCTGCGACCTGTCAATTCCCAGTGTTCCTTGACCTCAGATCATCCCTACCCATCGTTTCATTGAATACCACTATCCAGGAGGAAGGGAGCTAACAGATTAGCAAAAAACTAATCTCAGTTGCCAAACTACTACATGTTTCTTTTGATGAATTAGGGCTACTGTCTTCATGAAACTAGGCCAAAAAGACTCCTGGGATAAGGTCTGTGCTGATCCTAATATAGGGTCTAAAATAGAAAGTAGTGTCTTGCATGTAAGATAAACACAAAATGTAGTAAATGAACAAGAAGCAACCTTACTACCATACCCACCCCAACATTTTCCCTAAAAAGACCATAATTATTATTAATACTAACAAAACTGAAATCTAGACCATTAAGCAAACATTTCAGAAGATGCTCTCTTAGTGTCTGCTAATTGAGAAAGTAAAAAGCCCCTTTTTTCTTTGCAACATGTTTTTCGGAAAACAATTTATTCCCATGATGGTAATCCAAATACATGAGCAGATATTCTGAGATGCATTTGGGTGTTTCTTAGTGGATTTAGTTTTGACTTATTGAGAAGGCATGTCATATCACTCCCCTGGAAGACACCACTTGTGACTGTCTTTCTTCCACCTGACTTGGAGCTTGCCTAGTACAAAAAGCCTTTTCCTTAGGGGCATTTGTTGAAAACAATAAGAATCAATTGATTACCTTTGTAACTGACTGAGGTGGTGGATAATAGTTGAGGTAAACAACAAGCTAACCAAAAATATTAAAAGGGAAAGCTGGGGAATGAGATGTTCATAGAGGCTTTGAAAAGCTCTACATATTCTTGGGAATATAGGACATGCACATGCATAAGACTGTTCAAAGATGGGGAACAAATGGAGCTATACAATTGTAACATTTTTGTACAATATTAAAAAGGCCAAGAAGTATTCAAAACCCTTCATTGACTTGGTTACGTTGCTTTTGAACCCGGGGAGACCAAATTCCTGGACAGCTCTGGAGACTTCAAATAAGCTAGAGGAGACCCAAGCTTCCTGATGGGTTTCGGTCTAGCTGCTGTTATTAGAGTTCACACAGTAAACACATCGTTCTTCCACCACCATCAGCCAGGCATGGTTGATGTTCCCGGTGAAGGTGGTCACCATCTGGTTCTGTGGGCCCACAATAGAACCCTCCAGGATGTACACTGAGTGAGCAACATTGGCAGGAAATAGTTGCTCGGCTCAGTGGAGCATCCTGTTGGTCTTGGTCAGGAGGCTCCAGGACAGAAGCTTCTGATCAGGGGTCACCTCCAGCGCACTATGTCTTCTGTCAAGACATGTTTGCTATAAGGATTCAAGCACTAAAGGCAGCAAACACTTGGTCCCATGAAGTCTGGAGCACACTCTGGCCCAGGAAATACTTCACCATTGTCCCGACCAGGCTGGGATCAGCATCCTTGCAGCATCAGGGATGCAGAGCCTGGGGGGCACATGGAAGCCAGGCTGGGGATCAGCGCCCACCCTCCAGGCACCAGCTCAGTCACCACCCCGCTGCCCCCCATCAGCTGCCTCTGCCCACGACTTCCAGCGCAGACTCCTATGTGCAGTTTTTGAAACCTCACCAGGCCCTGTATCAGGCTCAATATGTACTCCTTTGTCCTGCTTAAGTATGTAGGACAATGACCCTCAGGGCACATCAGTGACCTTCAGGCATATACCCAGCTTTCAGCATTTCTGACTCCACAGGAGTGTGATGGGAAGGGAATGAGGTTGTCTTTTTGCTGCAGCACAAGAGGAGTATATACTGGCCCATTGCTCTGCACAGGCTATTGGGGGGACCTGTTGCTGGCCATGAACTGATACCTACTATTGAAGCTGATCTCTCTCTCTCTCTCTCTCTCTCTCTCTCTCTAATGTGAACAAAGCATTGCTCAATCCAGTGTTGGGACTTCTCCTGGAAATAGGCAACACATGCCACTTGACCACAAAAACTACTCACAAAAGAAATTCCAGGACCAGATGGTTTCACTGGTGAATTCTACCAAATGTTTAACAAAGAATTAACATCAATCCTTCACAAAGTCTTTCAAAAAGTAGAAGATGAGGGAACACTTTCCAACTCATTCTTTGAAGACAGTATTATCTTGATACCAAAACCAGACAAAGACATTAAAAAAAAATCACAGACCAATATCTCTTAATAATACAGATGTAAAAATCCTCAACAATATACTAGCAAACTGAATCTAGCAACATATAAAAGGATTATACAGCATAACTATAAAATTATCGGAGGAATGCAAGATTGGTTCAACATACAAAAATCAATTAATATAATACACATAATTATGGAATAGAGGACAAAAAACACGTTCATTTCAATAGACACAGAAAAGTCATTTGACAAAATCTAACACCCTTTCATGATAAAAAAAATACTCAACAAAGTTGGAAGATAAGTGGACTTCCACAGCCTGATAAAGGACATCTACCGAAAACCCACATCATACTTAATGGCTTAAATGAAAGCATGGAAGTTTTCCCTCTAAGATAAGGAGCAAAAGAAGGATGTCTGTTCTTACCACTTCTATCATTCAACATTGGACTGAAGATTCTAACCAGGGTAATTAAAAAAAGGAAAAGGCATCCAGATTGGAAAGGGAGAAGTGAAACTACTTCTATTTACATGATATTCTACATAGAAAACTCTAAGGTATCCTCAAAAAGCTATTAGAAGTTAAAAACAAGTTTAGCAAAGTAAGAGGATACAAGATCAATATAAAAAATCATTTCTACTTCTATAACCTAGCAATAAACCATCCAAAAACAAAATTAAAAGAATTCAACTTATAATAGCATCAAAGAATAAAATATTTATAAATAAATTTAACAAAAGAATTGCAAAACTTGAATACTCAATTTCAAAATTTACCACAAAGTTACAATAATCTAGAGCAGCAATTTCTAACTGGCGTGCTGGAAGAATTTTTAAAACATGCAATACCTGACTAGTCAGGGGCACTAACCTCTTTTCTCTCAGACAGTCAAATAAAAAATGACAACAACCTTTTTTTCCCTAGACTTTCAAATAAAAAAAATTGTAACGATAGCTGTCCCTTGTGAATGAATCAAAATTATACCCATTTTTTGGTCAGATGGGCAAAAAATATACTATGATCCAAAAGTAGAAACATTCAAATGCCCATCAACAAATGAATGAGTAAAAAAAATTTCAGTCATAAAAAGGAATGAATGCAGTCATGCATCGCTTAATGATGGGGCACATTCTGAGAAATGCATGGTTAGGCGATTTCATCCTTGTGTGAACATCAGAGTACACTTACACAAACCTAGACATTACAGCCCACTACACACTTAGGCTATATGGTATGGTCTATTGCTCCTAGGCTACAAACCTATACAGCATGTCACTGTGCTGAATACCGTAGGCAACTGTAACACAATGAAAAGTAAATGAGTATCTAAGCATAGAAATGGTACAGTAAGGTATAAAAGATAAAAAATGGCACACTTGTACAGGGCACTTATTATAAATGGAGTTTGCAGAACTGGAAGTTCTTTGGGTGAGTCAGTGAGTAAGTGGTGAGCGAATGTGAAGGCCTAGGCCCTAGGACATTACTGTATACTACTGTAGAATTTATAAACACTGTCCCACAAGGCCCCCCTCCTTTCCAACAGGGCCAAAAATAGAACATCAAATCTGTCAATGCTGCTCCATGTACAGAGATGTGGACTAGATTGGTTAGAAATACTGAGGCCAGGCCAGTGTGGCTTAGTGACTGAATGTCGTCCCATGCACCAAGAGGTCACTGGTCAATTCCAGGTCAGGGCACGTGCCTGGTTTGTGGCTCTATCCCCAGTAGGGCATATGCAGGAGGCAGCTGATGTTTCTCACTCATCAAATTTCTCTCTCCCTTCTTCCTTTTCCTTCCTCTCTCTCTAAAAAACATATTTAAAAAAATACCAAAGAGAAACTGAGTAAGGAGTAGATCACTGTAATAGTGATATGCAGGGAGGAAGTGAAAGTGATTCTTCCTGAGGAAAAGTAGGAATAAGAAATCAGGATAGAGAGATAAAGGAATATAGGGGGATGTTATGGCAATGTCGTTTTGGCTATTGCATATTGGAGCAATGGTGAGATTAAGGAACTTGTGGTACACATTAAAATAGAGGGTGTGTAACATGGAGAGGGTATAAAACTGAGGATTCAATATTTTTTACTTTGGAATTTTGATTCCATTGATCCTTTCTGGCACAAAGGGCTCTCTCTAGCAATTGATGGAAGAAACAAAATTTATCTGTGCATTATATCATTACAACCTGAAAATATGTCAAAAGTACAGGAACACGCTGGCTCCACACTAAAGATGCAATGGCCCTTAAAACTTGTTAAGGTGGCTCTTGTGGACCTGTGTCCTTATAGGATCTTAGGTCCTCAACAAAGAATTTACAGCAAATTATTCTGAAGATCATCAAGCGTGATCTGGGAGGGCTGCAAAAACGCTCTGAATATGTAGGGCTGGGGGACAGGCTCCTCTGTGGTGAAACAGGTCACTGGCTGACTGACTGGGATGTAATCTGTGCACTCAAAATTGAGGTGCTGTGAAATGGAATCTATTGCCAAGCCCCACAGATACTGCTCCTGCCAAAGGAAAAATAATTCCTTCTGAACCACATATCTTTCCATTTCTTCCTGGAAATTCAGCTCAATTATAATCTTACTAGAGGCCCAATGCATGAAATTCGTGCATGGGTAGGGTCCCTAGGCCCGGCTAGCAATCAGGGCCAATCTGTGGGGCAACCGGTGGGGTGAACGGG
>NW_005355833.1:1636408-1708640 GCF_000412655.1 Myotis brandtii | reverse complement strand
GTGGCCCCCGCTGGCACCCACCTTGGCCAGCCTGGCGCCACCCAATCACTGGCCCCGCCCCCTGCCACCGTTGGTCACCTCCCTCTGCAGGGCAATCAGGAGGCCCCCACTGGCACCTGCCTTGGCTGGCCTGGAGCTTGCAGGCTGGGGGCAGCTCCTGCATTGAGTGTCTGCCCCCTGGTGGTCAGTGCACATAATAGCGACCGATCATTCCACAGTCGTTGCGCTGTTCGGTCGATTTGCATATTAGGCTTTTATTATATAGGATGGGAGCATTCGTTTTTGCAGTGACTAAAATGTTGTTATGCAGCATGTGACTGTACTAACACATGATACAACATGAATGAATCTTGAGAACATTATGTAAGTCAGCAATTTTCAACCTTTTTCATCTCATGACGCACATAAATTACTAAAATTCTGACACCAAAAATATATTTTTTGCCTACCTGACAAAAAAAAATAGGTATAATTTTGATTAATAATTACCTACCCTTTTTGCTCCAAAGTGACTTTTAAAAAAATGAGGTGCCTATACTTGTATATAAGGATTTCTGGTACTAAAAATTAACCAATCAGATGCAACCTTATTATGCGAAGTGACCAATAAGATGCAACTCTATTATATGACCTATATATTTATGGTTCAAGACAGGGAATTCACACTGGATGGCCATTATTGTGTTGGCTGTTGTCATTTTTTATTTGACAATCTAAGGGAAAAGAGGTCAGTGCCCCTGATTGAATAGTCAAGTACTGCATGTTTTAAAAATTCTTATGGCACACTGGTTGAAAACAGTTGTGCTAAGTGAAAGAAGTCAGACACAAAGGCTACATATTATATAAATTCCATTTGTGTGAAATGTCCAAAATAGGAAAATCCATAGAGACAAAAAATAGATTAGTGTTTGCCAAGGACTAGAGAAAAGAGGAAGTAAGAAGTGACTGCTGTTTGGTAGGGAGTATGTTTCTGGGCATGATAAAAATGTTTTGGAATTAATGACAAGAATGAGTTTTGTACAAATTAGAAGGGTGAATTTGATGGCATTTGAACATACCATCTCAATAAAGAATTTTTTTTAATGTATTTGAAAAATTGAAGACTTCTAAAAAGAATGATGAATAGTCATAAAATAATAACATGTACTAGCTCTATGAATCCACTTTTTCTAGCAGTCTCCTTGAAAGAATTGTAATTCTTAGCATCTACTATAACTAATTTAGAGCATATTATATCCTTTATTATAGTATAAAGGCATCAATGCTGGCTCATTAAAAAGTCTTATAGGGCATGAACAAATTGCTTCAGTAATGTACTGAGATTTCCCAAAATGAACTAAGTATATTTTAAATTGTTGAATTTGAATGGGCCAGATACTGCAAAATGAATATATAAGATTTAAAGACTTCTTTGATTTAAAATGGGTCAATAATAACAATGATGACAATTTCACTGATAGGATACCAAGAAATCTGCATTTTGCCTTAATATTCAGATCAAGAAAGAGTTACCAAAGTGGAAATGAATGAAAAAATAAAGGAGAGAAAGGGCTAGAGTCCAAAGAAAACTATAAATACATCTTGGCTCAACAGCTGTGTTAAAAAATAATTTCTTATCTTGCAACTAACCATTTTCTTTCTAAAAAATATAGGGCATTGGGTTAATTGATTTTTTTTTAAAGTAAATATGTTTTGGCTATTGAAACATTAAAAGAACAGAACATCTGTTTTGCAAGTAAAGACAGATTGTATGGAAGAAGCAAATATCAAACCACCGATTGGACTAGCATTTAATTTGTTCTATCTAAATTTTTAATAAAAGTAAATGAAATCACATTCTTGAAATTATAAGTCAGCTCTAAATATTTAACACCAGAAATCCTTAACACTAAGATACTTTAGAGCAAGCATGTCAAACTCAAAGGCTAACATAGGCCAAATAAATGAGACGTGCAGCCCGTGGGCTGTGAGTTGACATGTTTCCTTTAGAGTATAAAGGTAATTATTAGTATATTTTAATTATTTTTCATTCTACTTGACATTTATATCAAAACCAGGTTATAAAGCACTACCCCACAAAAATAATTTTTAAAATATTATAAAAGGGAAAACTCACCATCCATGAATTCTGTACATATTGAAATCCTGTTTTCTACAAAAAATGCACCATAAAATCCTATGATATATGATGAATCACACTGTAACAACAATAAGACAAAAGTAGTTAAAAACCTACAAGCCAATAGAATAGGCATGCTTTATAAGAAAAAAATGACCAAGAAAAAATTACCTTATAAAGAATTTCCAATTCAGACATAATTTGCTTTTGAAGTTCCAGTGTAATATCTAGTAGTATGACCTAAATATGGAAAGGAATACATTGACACATTTATTTACCTTTAAATTAAGTATAGCTATACTCGCTATGAAACATAAAAACTAAACTCTTTTCATTTCCCCTCCCTCTTCCCCACTATTATAACCCCCCAGTAATACAAACTGTATCCACATCTGTCTAATCCTTTGTATTGGGGGAGGTGGTATAGAAGTGATTGATGGGACCAAGGAAAAAGCCAGGTCTCAAAGGTCAGTATTAATAGCTTTAAAAGTCAGTTAAGTTATAACACCCTTAATTTATATACCCTATTTTGGCCACATTGGTTATTTTCAGAAGAGAAAGACAGGAGTGACTCTGAAACCATTAAAAAAAATTACCTTGTAATTCAGACACTAGGCAATAAGCAGAAGAGGTTGATGAGTAAAAATGACGTTTAAAGTAGGGTTTTTAGGTTTTAAAAATAAATCATCTTTTTTTATTCTTCCAGTTGCATAATGTTTCTTTGCTAATAATGTTATAAAATGTTAGAGCTTGAAGGAACCTCAGAAATTATTTCATCTAATCCCCTTAGTTTATAGGAGGAACCCAAGGTTCTGAGGAGCCACGTGGCCTGGCAACGTCTGGCCCCTTCCTGACTCTGAGGATTTTTTTTACTTAAAAAAAGAGAGTGATGAGAATAAAATAGTTGGAAGACAATTTTAAGGTCTGTGGCAGAGTTTCTGACTCTAGACATTTCTAGATAAAAACTGAACACCCAGGATTACCATGACAGCAGTAGTTATACACCATCCAACATTGAACTACATTTTGTATTACAACTGAGGAATATATATAATCATACTGGAGGGGGAAAAATTATTCCATAAATTATAAATTGCAAACTGCTGATAGAGCAAGGAAAGAAGAGGCTAATTCTAAAACACATTTTATAGTAATGACATCCATTTGGGGGAGGGGGAAGAAAATAAAAAAGGCATAGCCAGTTTCTATCAAGAGTTTGCTTTAGGGTTATTTATAAAAGCTCTCACTAAACCAGCCTGTAAGTGTAATACAAAACTGCCAGGAAACACTTCTCCAGATCAATAGTCATTTTGCCAACAATATTCACTTACATTTTTGTTCCTGTATAAAACTTAGCAACAAAATAAATTCATCTAGTGTTGTTTCAAGTCTATGCCATAAACTATTAGATCTATTCACACCGCCATGCCAAGTACAGGGAATCTTTCATCCTAAAAAACTAGTAAACGGAATGAAGTTATTATTTACTTTAAAGCAGTGGTTCTCAAACCTGGCCTCATATTATAATTACCTTTATTTAAAGTTATTTTCATAAGTATCTCAGGGCACTTTAAATAAATCCTGATGATACATAGGCATAATGTAATCAAAATCTCTGAGGGCAGACCCACCTCTTAGTATTTATAAACAGCAACAACTTATCAGGTGAATTCTAACCCACAATAAGGTTGAGAACCACTTATTTAAAGTTTCAAAAATACATTTACAGTGGAACCTTGGTTCAGTTCATTCCGGAAGGCTGTTCGAAAACTGAATCATTTTTCCCCATTAGAAATAATGTAAATTGAATTAATCCATTCCAGACCCCCAAATGATTCCCTGTTTTAACTATTCTTACATACATGTCTAATATACTGTTTAATCTATAAATACATACTTTAAAAACAAAAAGGACATGAAATGTAAACGAAAATTTAACAAAAAGAAAATGAAATGTATAGTAAAAATGGAAAATTTAATAAAAATAAACAGCAACCAAAGTAAAAAAACCATGAAAACATTCACAGCACAATTTCCTGAGATGTTAACAATGTAAGGTTTAGCAGTAAACTGACGCATACTGGAGCATTCTCTCCTCTGTCGCCTGAGAGACTCATGAATGATCATGCAGGTATCAGCATGAAAGTGTTGTTGGGCTGAGAAGTAAACTGAGATGGGAGACGCTGGAGAACGGAGGTCTGACTGTACTCAGTACTTAGAATGAGTACTAAGCTATATTGCACCTCCAGGCACACATTCTATAAATGACATAATTCCACAGGGCTAGCCAACACAGTGGAATTAAACTCACACTACTGGCTATAAACGTATCGTCCCCTTGATCAAAAATCTTAATTGGGCTCCCATGGCCTAGCACAGAGGTGGGCAAACTTTTTGACTCGAGGGCCACAATGGGTTCTTAAACTGGACCGGAGGGCCGGAACAAAAGCATGGATGGAGTGTTTGTGTGAACTAATATAAATTCAAAGTAAACATCATTACATAAAAGGGTACGGTCTTTTTTTTTTTTTTTAGTTTTATTCATTTCAAACGGGCCGTAGTTTGCCCACGGCTGGCCTAGCATAAAGTTACAATTCTAGCATGACATTCCAGGACGTCTTCTACAATCTAGCTCCAACTTGTTTTTCTAGCTCCTCCAACTATTCCCCATCACAAATTCAATCCTCATGTGAAACCAGATGATTTTCACTGATCCACACATGTCCTGTGCTTTCCCCACTTCCAGTCTTTGCTCTGCTGTTCCTTCCACTTGAGGTAAGCTTCTTCTCTCTACTCCACAGTCATTGATCATAAAATCTTTTCTATCTTTTAGGCCTAGCTGGAATGCTGCCACCATCTCAGGAAGCCAGCCCCAAAGCCCTCCATCAGAATTTGTCTCTAGCTCTGGCCCTTTATTTTTTTCCTTACCACATTTGTCTTTAGCATTCATACCCCGTCTTCTAAAAACAGAAGTCTAAAGAATAAAGAGTGGTTGTGAGCCCCTCAAGGGCAAAGGTTGAGTCTTGTACATCTTTCTCTAGCTCCCTCCCTCACACCCAGCACCTTGCATAGCAAGCATGTTGAACTCGCGGGCCGCATGCCTCATTTATTTGGCCCATGTTAGCCTTTGAGTTTGACATGCTTGCTGTATAGGGTTTCATAGTAGTGGCCATTAAATGATGTGGGATATAATTAAAGTGTGCCTTACAACCATAATGCTCTAAATAAGGTGCTGTTTCTAAAGAGGAAGGGATGGATTGCTTGATTTCTACAGCTGAATTTAAAACCACCTTGTTAAGTACAGGGATAGCCCAACTGGAGTGGCTCAGTGGTTGAGCATCTACCTATGAACCAGGAGGTCACAGTTCGATTCCCAGTCAGAGCACATGCCTGGGTTTCGGGCTCGATCCCAGTGAGGAGGGTGCAGGAGGCAGCCAATTAATGATTCTCTCTCACCACTGATGTTTCTATAGCTCTCTCCTCCCTTTCTTTCTGAAATCAATAAAAAAATTTATATATATTTAAAAATAAATAAAACCAAACATATAAACACCAAAGTAAGTAAAAGTGCCACTCTGACCTAAAATGTAGCAAGTAATACTGTATTTGTGGAGCCAATCCATTGTACTCTCATAGGTCTTGATCACCCTTGGTTTGCTATAGTGCAGAACAGTGGAGATTCTATAATGGTAGAAAAGTGAATAAAGTAATTTCTGGGAACTTGAGAGTGAGATTAAAATTCACCTTAAAATAATTACTGAAATGCTCTTCTATTTTCTGGGAGACTTGATACTCTAGGTGGAAGGTTAATTCTCCTTCCCTTGGGCATTCCTGTGAGTGAGCTTTAAAACTGCGAAAAATAAATGAGTCCAATTCCTTATTTGAAGGTAATGGGAAAAGGCATGGAAATACTACTTTTCAGTTTGAAGTACAAGCAAAGTATGGACTCCCTGAGTTTTCATTATTATTATTATTATTACTATTTTTCTTCATAGGAAGAGCTAAATTTTTCAAACTGGAGAGACTCTGAACATGAAGCATTTCATGGAGAAAGGGTTAAGTGAGAAACTGAAATACCTGAGTGCATTTCCCTGCTCTTCGCTACACCTCCAGGACAAATAAGGATGAGTTGTCAAGTTAAATATAAGCAGTCAAGTGACTGAATTATAATTTACTCTGTGCTCAATTTAAATTAGTGTGAGGCTATTAAAATATACAGTATAAATACGGCAATTCATCACAACCTGTCATGGATGACTTCATTTATTTGCTGGAGTGGCACATGCTCCACTAAAGGGAAGGAGAGCAAAATCACAGGTCAAATTAAGCTGCTATTCTGTTTTAATTCGCTTATTTAATCTGTGGCAACATAATTGTCTTTTACAGTATGTACAATTCAGAAAGGAAATTTGGGAGGATTACAGTCAGTATACAAATGATTAATCAAATGATCCATTTAAATGCTAGTTTAAAAGCAGCAGAAACCAAAAACAGTCAAAGAATGATAATCAGCACATGCTACATACAATGCTAAGAAATTTCCTGTTAAATGGATGTTTTTTTCCAATTAGAAAAAAAATTAAGCTCTACTCTTTGAAAGGTTTTATAGAATACACAGAAAGGTTTTATAAAAAGGTTCTATTTGCAAGATGGCTGACACTATTTTTATTTGTTTTCTGCTCTACTTGTTTGCAATTGTTTTTGCTTACCTACACCACTCCCTGCCCAATAAAGCTAACTAGAAACACATTTCATGAGTTACATACTACAGTCATATCAAATACTTATCTTTAAAAAGTGGTTAGTATCATTTTCAAAATGCTCTCTTTGAGGCAGAAATTTTTCTAAATTCAGCACTATAAAATAAAAATTCAAGGTACTTCTATTCTTCCCAAAATTCAACTTGCTTTTAAAAATATCTAAAGTGATAGTTTCCCACCTTTAATGTCTGAAAAGGGAAACATTATAATATAGTTGTTTTATTTTGTCTAAAAAATGAAAACATTTAGAAGTATAAAAATTAAAAATATTTTGAGTAGGAACAGTAATAGATTTTCAAGATTTTTATCTAATTGCTCCCACAGATATTCAAAGTGTGGGTCCAACTGACTACTTGGCTTGGGAAATTAAATTTCCCTCATCATTCTATGCCGGCATCAGAGCCCTGCAGGTGATTCTGTTTAGACAAGGCCTGTGATTTGCTGCTCTTCACAATCCCTCTGTGACACCAGGCAGCCCGTTTCACAGCTGAGGTCACTGAGAGGTTCAAGTGACATGCTTGAAGTCACACAAAAGTCAGGAGAGGGTCAGGAAAAGATCAAATGCGCCAACCTTTCATTTCACCCTTTAATATATATATATATATAAAGCTAAGAAATACTCTGGCTGAGAGCAATGGTCCATACAAAGAACACTATGGGATATTTTGTATGTGAGTTGAACCTGCTTTCAAGATGTTACTTCAAAAGATGAATGAGTAAACTGGAAAACAAACAAACAAACAAAAAATCACACACCCCAAAACAAAAGAACAAAATGTATTTATTTAGTCAGTCATTTAACAAATTATGTGTTGAACATCTAGTCATTACATACAGCACTCTGCACTAGGCCCTCTGTGCAATGCTCCGCATGAATCAGTGAGTAAAACAAGTTAAGAGCTGTTCTCTACTTAAAGGAGATTTCAATATTATAGGGGAAACATACATGTATACTAATAGCAAACAACAAGGCAGCATGTGATAACACCCATAAGAAACACAGAGAATTCGAGAGTCAAAGAACAGAGTGAGAAAGTGATAGATATACCAGAAGTGACTATTTATCTACGTAAGTCCAACAGAGTGGCTTTGGAGCTGACCCTTGAAGGGTCTTAAGGATTTTGATAGGTGGAGACACAGGCGAAGGAATTCTTATTAGCGAGAAATACATGTATCAAAGTGTTGAAGTGAAAGTACCTGGGTTCAGATAAGGCAATGAGTTCAACTTAAAAGCAGCACAACCGTTAGGAGCTTGAATGTCACAACAGTGCTACAGCTCCCACCTCCGAATCCAAACCTAAAACCATTTCCTTTTTATCACTACCTGTAACTCAAGCTGAACATGGCGGGTGGGAGTGGAGAAAAAGTGGTGAGCATCAAGAATGTCATGAATTTCATGAAATGTATCCAGTACTTACCTTTACAGCTAATATTTTCCCACTTGGGACATGATATGCTCTATGGGAAGAAAAACAAACAAAATTACTTGGGTTCACCAAACAACCTAGAAAATAGTTAAGGACATAAATGTAAATCTGGACACACCTGCAGCCATAGGATATATGATACTTTCAAAGAATACTAATGACATTAGTAATTTACATTTCTATTGAGCTTAATGGTTTACAAACGATTAATTATACCTTACCTTAAAATAACCCTCTGAGGTAATGCTGTCATTATTATCTCCTTAAAGATAAGAACTTTGAAGCACGGAGAAATAGTTTGTCTAATGGCACAAAGTCAGTAAGTGGCAGAACAAGACCTCAAATCCAGGTCTTCTCCTTTATGGCAAGCATGTCAAAATCAAAGGCTAACACGGGCCAAATAAACGAGGCATATGCGAGTTTGACATGCTTGCTTTACGGCATACTGTCAGAGTGAGAGACTGAGAGAAAATGAGAGAGAGAGAGAGAGAGAGAGAGAGAGAGAGATCAAGATCCTACAGCTCTGCTAAGCATTATACAGAGCCATAAAAAATGGGAGGTTTTCCTTCTGTTTATTTCAATTACATATACAAATCAACTATATTCCCACATTTAATCAAAATAATCTCAAAACTACAGGGAATTAGCTATGGCTTAAGATAGATATAAATTCATATAAAAAGTCACAGGGTTATAAGACTCAAGTATGTGGTTTTCGTCTTTTCCTAAAGCTGGCATCTCTCAATATTGAAAAAGCTTCAGAAGAGAGACAAACTCAAATGATACAGTGAAATAACTACAATTTAAGTCAAGGAATATGCATACACTCATTTATGAAAAAGAGAATAAGGTTTGCAGAAATAAAAACCATGATCTCATCAAGACCTTTTTTATGTTTAAATGAAATGTGGCTTTCATATGTGTACATTCTGACCATTATCCAGAAACAGCCTGCCTTCTATAAAAATTTCAAAATGAACCACACAACATGAACAAACACTGTTACTCCAAGTCCAGAAAAGTATAAAGAAACACATTATTTTGGAAGAATTAAAGTCTTGCTCCATCGAGGATTTTGCACATTAGCCAAGATTGGATTGTTCTTCCTCTCACCTGGCTAGTGCTAAGATGTGAGTGGGGTAGAAAACTTGTGGAGGAATGTTAATTTCCCTTGCCAGGAATTCCCTGTCCTCAGCTGCCAAGTTGCAAAATTTACCAGGCTCCCAATTTTTACTTGATAATAACCTAATAGTAAAAAATGCTCATTTTTTTGAGATATCACTGGCATGTAACATTATATTAATTTCAGGTATATAACATAATGATGTGATATTTGCTTATGCATATTATAAAAGAATCACCCTGATAAGTCTAGTTAACATCCATTACCATAAACGGTTGCAAAAAATTGCTCATTTCTTAAAACAAAAACAAAATATGCATTCCACTATTATCAAATGAAAATATCATTTTCTGTTGTTTTGGCAGAAATACTTGTGTGGTTGTTCTGACAAAATTTTATGCAGTTTTATTGAGGCATAATTATATATGACAAAATTCACTTGTTTTAAGTGTATAATTCAATGATTTTTAGAAAATTTACATAGCTGTGCAATCACTGACAAGTATTTTTAAGGTGACAGACTTATAGAGATAATTTAGTTACTAAGAACCCACAAGTATTTATAACTTTTCATATTAAAATGTTATAAATTCAGGTAAGATAGGACAAAACATGTAATTATATCTACATATCCATTTATGAGTGTTATAAGAAATTCATTCTGCTTTTCCTACTTGAATGGACAAAGGTTGAGCCAATTTTGGAAGGTAAACTTAGGTTTTATTTTATTAATTATAGAGAAATTATATCTTATTTAAATGAAAAGCAAGATTACAAAAATTGGCATTGTTCACTTTAATCTGAAAAAGTATCTACAGACTTTGTCTAAATATCAACCTCCCTAGTATATATAAATACTATCAAGTTTATAATATTGAATGATTTAAAATTTTTTACACTTTATATAAAGTGATGTTTTATAAGAACTCCTATACCATAAAGGTTTAGAACAAATAACCACTTACTTTACTATTGATGTTAATATCAGACTTTTACAACATGAAACTACATTTCAGACTATGATTTGATTAATTATATATCTGAATTCAGATAATAAATTGATGTATGAAGACATACACTGTATTTTCCTCAGTGCCTGAGAGAGATGTTGCTGGACTAAGCAAATTTAAAATGTGATTTGAAGGAATTTATTCCATGTAAATATCCTATATAATAAAAGGCTAATATGCAAATTGACCAAACGGCAGACTGACTGGTCACTATAACACGCACTGACCACCAGGGGGCAGACACTCAACAGAGGAGCTGCCCCCTGGTGGTCAGTGCGCTCCCACAGGGGGACATCCCACGAAGGCTCCCGGATTTTGAGAGGGCGCAGGCTGGACTGAGGGACCCCCCACCCCCTGCCCAGAGTGCAAGAATTTTGTGCACTGGGCCTCTAGTAGGTAATATAATATGTAAAATTTAATAATGATATATTATTTTTCCTCTTACATACCACAGAGTAAAAAATACTCTATATTAGAATCACTAACCAAAGACTCAAATGTGAAGACTAATAGTTGAATGCATACACAAGGATTCAAAAGTCATAAAAAGAATAGTGTTGTTACTTAGGACAACAAGCAACACCAGGGCTCTTGAGACTAACAGCAGCGATAAGTAAGTGGTTAGCAGATAGTCTAATATATACCATACTGAATAGTTTGGCAACTTAATGAGCTTGTCAAGAAAGATGATCTCTTTTCTAAAAGAAAGGTCTCCTATTTCCAAGTGAAAAAAGGAGAAGGTTGATGATTTAATTATGATGCACGCTAATTCATCCATGGAAGTTTGGGTTCAATTTCGAGCAATAAAGGTGCTGTGCGGTTTGGTTTACAGTGCAATGACAGTACCAACTTAACATTTAATCATCAAGGAGAAGTGGATGACAAAGGCATTGCCAGGTATAAGTGGAGTATGCACCTTAACTTTGCAAATGGCATTCTACCTGGAGAAAAGGAATTTGTTTACTTTCAACGGATACTGCATCCCAATTGTCTTGACCTTCCTCAACACATTAACTGTAAGGTGATTAATGAAGTTTGAATGGAGGCTCTGGTTACACCAAAAGACAACTATACACCTCTGCATTCTTTTAATTAACAGCTAACACTTCAAATTAGTTTGTTGTTGCCACAGTAATTACCTGTTCCAATGAGTGCATGGAGGAAGCATTTTATGAGATATTTTTAGTGCTTAGACTTGAGTGTTCCATTTTGTTTTCGAACAAGCACAGACCTTCAGGGAATATTCCCAGCCCTTAAAACTGAGCACACAACATATATACTTCAGGATGGCAAAAGCTAGTACCTTGGTATAAACTTTTTGAGTATTTGAAATAACAAAGAACCCAATAAAAGAAAAGAACACTTACTATCCATACTTTCTCTTTTCATTTGGAGCAATAGGTTCTAGATGACTGACAAAAAAGTTGCTATCAACCTTTAATTCTGGTATAGAATCGAAAATTTACTGAGTCAGTAGGAAATATAGAGAATTGTCTAGTTTAATCCCTTCCTCTTACAGTGGAAACACCCAAAACCCACATTAAAAAACTTGTCCAAACTCACATAGTAGTAAATGACAAAGCCACGAATGGAACAGTGGCAGAATACACATATTTTAGAACCTAAAGGAAATATGCAGTGATGTTTATGTTTTCTTCATTGTGTTCTGAAATAGGGAAACTCATAATTCAAAATTTACAAAGGTGCTGACCTATTTCAATCAGACTAAGGACCATCACATCTGAATTTCTGCAGGCAATGAAGCATTCTGCAATCACTGCCAACCTAGCTTGACAGGCAGGGAGTGAAGGGTGTAGGCTCTGGAGTCACTCCCTGGGTTCTAATCCCAGCTCTGCACTTCTTATCAGTGTGAACCTGGACTGTGAGTAAACCTTACTGTGTCTCAGCTGTCTCAGATCTGGAATGGGGAAATCGGTCCCTACCTTAGAGAGTTGTGAGGATTCAGTGAGATAACAGGTAAAGTACTGAAGACAGGGCTGGCATGCATTATATTTTAAGAAACTAGGAGTTTACAAGGTAGCCAGGTGTTTTGAGAGTAGAACCTGTTAAAATAGACTAAAGCAGCAAGTTAGCTTTAATGATGAAGACTGGCAAATGGCTGCAACATATCATTTATTAAGAAAAACTGGTAGAATTACTTCATGTTGAACCAACTTTGAAGACAAAGAATTAAAATAGCCATCTGACATGCTATTGTTATACCATGTTTCAAATTCTAGATTTCTTATCATGTTTACCTCTTGCCCACTACTATAATGTGTCTATAGTACAGAGAGGTGTGGTCAGTGCCACATTCAGGTGTTCATCTCAGCAGAAATGCCATCTCACTATCACAATGGCTAAATGAGAACCTACATTTTTCTTTCTCCTTGGGTTAAATACATAAAAATATATAAGCTACCCTAAAAAGAATCCACATACCTTTCTTTAATACACAGTTGACTCTTGAACAACATGGGGGGTTGGGGGTGCCTACCTACTACGCATTCGAAAATCCATATATAACTTTTGACTTCCCAAAAACTTAACTACCTTCACTATCCGAGGGAGATTGGCTCCAGGACCCCCATGGATACCAAAATCCATGGATGCTCAAGTCCCTTATATAAAATGGCATAGAACAATGCATACAGTTGACCCTCCACATCTTTGGACTTGCAACTGTGGATCAAATACAGTACAGGTATTTATTGGAAAAACAATCTACACATAAGTGGATTTACACAGTTCAAACTTGTGTTGTTCAGGGTCTGTAAAATTTTGAGGCCTCTCCTAGTCTTCAGGCTTTAGTAGCTCTGTTATAGCTCCTAGAGCACAATGCAGAAATATTGTTTGAGCCTGCCTCCCATAATGGGCAGTGAGCACTGCCATGTCTTAATCATCTTTGTATTCTTTCCGCTTTGTCCAAGTCCTGGCCCTTGATAGGTGTTCTCTATTTAATAAATATTCAACATGCTTATTACTTCTGGATGAAACAGAAATCTCTCACTTGAATGGTATTTTACAAAGAAATTCTACATAAATTTAATTAATTCCATAATCTTATGAACATGGGTTATTCCCCCCCACCACCAGTTTTATTCAGGTATAATTGATATATAACATAAGTAGAAGTTATTATCATCATTCCCATTTGGGTATATTTCTAATTGCTGAATCAAGAGTCCTTACAAGGATTCCATGGTTTAGATCTTGGTCACCTCACCAATCCCTGCTTCTGCCAATCTCCCTTATGCCCAATACTTACTCTGCTCCACCAAACATGATCCTTCCTCAGGCCCTTTGCACCTACTCAAGCCAGAACCACTCTTCCACCAATATCCACTTGGAGGATATTTCCTTCATGTCCAATGTTGCTTCTTTCACTCTCCTCTATAAGAAAGCTCAGTTTCCCTTTCTTTATTCTTTACAGAACTCATCAACACCTAATTTATTAATTATCTGTCTCCCACCACTAGAAAGCAGGCTCCATGAAGACATGGACTCTTTCCTTTCTCCTTTCTCCTTTCTCCTTTCTCCTTTTTCTCCTTTTTCTCCTTTCTTCTCCTTTCTTCTCCTTTCTTCTCCTTTCTTCTCCTTTCTCCTTTCTCCTTTCTTTCTCCTTTCTCCTTTCTCCTTTCCTGTCTCCTTTCTCCTTTCTCCTTTCTTTTCTTTTCTTTTCTTTTCTTTTCTTTTCTTTTCTTTTCTTTTCTTTTCTTTTCTTTTCTTTTCTTTTCTTTTCTTTTCTTTTCTTTTCTTTTCTTTTCTTTTCTTTTCTTTTCTTTTCTTTTCATCTCCAGCATCTAAAACTGTGCTAGGCACATTTTATAAATATTTATTGACTGAATAAATAAATTTTCTTAATTACTATACGTTTATTTTTGTTTGTTTTTAAATTTTTCTCAAGACAGTTTTAAGATTTTCTAGAAAAGTGTCCATTTTCTGTTTATTTTTATAAACATATTCACTGTATCCTCGTATTTTAAAATTTTCTGCTCTCTAGAAATATGTCCCCCACCAGTTTTATTGAGATATAATTGACACACTTCATTGTATAAGTTTAAGGTGTACAACATAATGGTTTTAATTATACATAGTGTAAAATGATTCCTGCTATAAGTTTAGTTAACATCTGTCATCTCCTATAGATACAATAAAAAGAGAAAGCAAAACAACATCCTATTTATCACATAGCAGTGTTAACTATGGTCACCATGCTATACATTGCATCTTCTGTATTTACTTCTCCTACAGCTGAAAATTTGTACTTTTTGACCACTTTTCTCCTATTCCCCCTCCCCTTCCATCCTTTTTTAATCCTAATTTTGTATCTTATCTCTGTTATATTTGATCAGTTTTTCCTAGAAACCAGTTTTTGGTTTTCTTGAATTGTTTCTTAAATTTTAATTTCATTAATTTTTTTCCTTTAGTATTTCTTTCCTCCCACTTCCTTTGGGTTTAACACTTTCCCTTTTAAAAATAATTCTTCAGGTAGCTGCTGAGCCTATTAATATCCAGTTATTCTTTTCTAATATACACACAAAAAACTATCCTTTAAGTATGACTTTGATTGCATCCCTGAGTTTTCATATATGGTATTTCTTTATTATTCAGTTGTAAATATTTTTATTTCCACTATGCTGTATTATATAACCCATATGTTATTTAGATGTGTGCATTTTAATTTCCAAATATATGAGGTTAACTTATTATTGATTTCTAAACTAATTGTATTGCAGTCAGAAAAAGTGAGATACATGTTATAGACGGAATTACAAGGAAAATTTGACAAATCCACAGACTTAGTGGCAGAATGTCTGCCAGTAATCAACAGATCAATCAGATCAAAATTAATAAGGTACAGAAGATCTTAACATCACAATTAACAGGCTGGTCACTGATCATATATGGAACTCTTCGTCAATCAAACTGAGAATATCCATTATTTCTAGGTACAGAAATTTATTTTTAAAAAACTGTTTATGTACTAGGGCACAAAGCAGGTCTCAACAAAGTCTGTAACATACAGGTCACTTTTTCTGATTACAATATGTCAGGTAATGTAAGCAGTGAAAAAGAATAAAGGAAAGCATAGAGAGAGTGACCAAGATTAGGGGTATGTTTGTTTATATTATAGGTGTGGAGGAGGTCAGGGATGCCTCTTCTATAAGGTTACATGTGAGCAGTAAAGTAGCCCAACATTTAAATATCTGGAAGAAGAGGACTCCAGACAGAGGAAATGGTAAGTTAGTTCAAACACCCCAAAGTGGAACTGTGTGTCTGATGTGTGTGGAAGTGGAATAAGCAAGGGTACTAGTGTGAGAGATGAGGTTAGAAAGGTAATGGGAAGACAGAATGTGTAACACCATTTAGGCCATGGTGAAAAATTAGACTATTATTCTGAGTGATATAAGAAGCCCTGGTGAGAGGAAGGAGAGCTTATACATATTTTAGAAAGATCATTTTGGCTGCTGGGTAGAGAGAACACTATAGGAAAGTAAGGATAGAAACTGGGAGATTAGTTGGGAGGCTACTGTAATAATCCTAGCAAGAGATAATAGTGACTTGGAATAGGGTGGTAGGAAAAGAGTGGTGGCTTCTTAAAATAATTGTGAGGGAGAGCCAACAAGATTTGTGGGTAAATTTGGTGGTCTGAGAGAAAAAGGATTAAGAATGACTGCAAAGTTTCTGCCATGAACAACTTGTAGAATAGAGTTTCCATATACTAAGACTGGACGATCTCTAGAAGAAGGTTTCAGAGGAAATCAAGAGTTCAGTTTTAGGTGATTCTGAAATGCCTAAAAGACATCTGACATCCAACTAGTAATTAGATATGTATAAGCCTGCAGTTCAGGACCAAGGACGGGGCTTCATTAAACCTAAGATCCTAGAAGGCATGGAACTATAAAAGCTCTCTTAGGAGCTACATTAAATAGAGACAAGGCCTGAGGACTGGACCAGAGGAACTCCAAATTTAGAAGTCAGAAAGATGGGAAAAAAAACCAGAAAAGGAGACGAGAAGTTACAGGCAGTAAGCCAGCAATACACCCCTGAGAATGGTGTCCCTGAGGCTCTGAATGTTGGGGTTATATCTCCCATACTGCCAAGTGCAGTACCTTAGAGAGAGTAGGTATTCAAGTAAACATGTGACTGGTTTAAAAAGTAATACCTGGGGACAAAAGCAATTAAGCCTAATATCTGCTCTTTGAAATATCAAAGGTGGGACTAGCATAATACACACAAGGCTAGAAGTTGTGCTTACCTTCATCTAAATACTAATGAGATTTTTAAAAAAGATACATCACTCCAAATAATACACAAGGCTAGAAGTTGTGCTTACCTTCATCTAAATATTAATGAGATTTTTTAAAAAAGATACATCACTCGAAATAATAAACTGAATTTCTCCAAGAATCTTTAAAAATGAGAAAGGAGGAAAAAGAAAAATTTGAAAACAAAATGTTATAAAGTCCTACATTCACATAAGACATAAGGGAGAAACAACCTGTGTTCACATTCCAACATCTGGACTCCCACACAAGTTTATGTCATGCGTAAACCAATTGCAACTGTACTTCACAATGTTTACTGAAAGTATTTATGCTTAGAATTTCAAATTCTAGCAGAACTAAAAAAATATGAATCGTCCCAGCTGACTCCTGTTCACAAAATAAATAACCTAGAGCTCATCATATATTTTCTGATAAAGCTTGTAAAATCTCATACAATTAAAGTAGGCATCTAATTTCTATGGTGCTTTTCTGCATGTTAATTTCTGAATACATTCTAATCAAATTAAATTATAAGCAGAAAGAATTATTTATAATAGGGAGTATCTATGCTTCTCTAGTGATTGTGAGGAGGAGCTGACCTATGGTCCAAATGTAATTATTTAATATTTTGGCATAACAGATAATATATGTTATAAATGTCAATTTGTTAGCAAAATGGTCGTCAAAATGAGTAAGGAGACACCTTTCCCCCTTTTTGCTTCTTGGAGCAAGAATCTCAAGAGTAATTGCATGTATGATGACTTTTAATCAAGAACACTAACAGGACAGTATTGCCCCTGTCCTGTGAAGGGAGCAAGGCAATTCTTTCATATACCATGTCAGATAAATGCTGCTGACTTAAGTTCTACTTTTCACATAACATACTTTGGAGAAGGTTAGTGAAAAGGGGGTCCTAATTATTCTATGAATTATTTATAGAGTGCTATCAATTGTTGGAAAATTCTCTAAATGGATGGGAAACCTAAGAAAATAATCCAGTCACTAAAATGGTGAAAGCAATAATAGTTAGGAGTTGGCTTAAGAAATAAGCTATAATTAGAAAGGAATGGTCTTATTCTAGGTACACAGGAAAGAATGTGATGTTTATTTATTTTGTTCCCTGGGTCTCTTAGAGAACAGGTAGGAGGCAAGAAAGAAGGTTAGCAAAGCCTGTTTTAAAATAAAAGTTACAAATGCCTTTATGTTATTAGCTTGCTTCAGACATAATAATGGTTCTCCCTAAAGGATAAAATTGGTTCTCTGTTTTTCAAGCAAATACTTCAGAACTTGTGGAATTATTCTGGATTCCCTAAATCTCTGTTGTTTGAATGCCATTCCAGGATGTCCATCAGAGGCAGGACAAAGGAAAGGAGACAAGGTGAAAGAGAAACCTCTGAGATCTGGTTTGTTATAACAAAACTAGAGGCCCAATGCACGAAATTCATGCAAGTGTAGGCCTTCCTTCCCCTGGCTGCCGGCACCAGCTTCCCTCTGGCACCCAGGACCCAGGCTTCCCTCGCAGCCCCAGCTTCATCTGGAAGGTCGCCTGGAAGAACGTGCGGTCTAATTAGCATATTGCGCTTTTATTATTATAGATGTTTAATTGTCTAAAGCAGTGGTTCTCAACCTTCCTAATGCTGTGACCCTTTAATACAGTTCCTCATGTTGTGGTGACCCCCAACCATAAAATTATTTTCGTTGCTACTTCATAACTGTAATTTTGCTAATGTTATGAATCGTAATGTAAATATCTGATATGCAGGATGTATTTTCATTGTTACAAATTGAACATAATTAAAGCATAGTGATTAATCACAAAAACAATATGTAATTATATATTCAGTATGTGTTTTCCGATGGTTTTAGGCGACCCCTGTGAAAGGGTCGTTCGACCCCCAAAGGGGTTGTGACCCACAGGTTGAGAACTGCTGGTCTAAAGTAAGAATTTTGATTGGTCACCCATTTTCATTATCTATGCAACTCTCAATTCTTGTTAGCATAGAAACTTAAGACTGGCTATACTGAGATTTAATTATTAACTAAGTCTACTTCCTTATAAAAAATATGGTATCCATTAAAGCCAATATGATGTTAGATCATTGGTTTTCATACTTACAGATGCTGTTTTCTTGCTCTTAAGATCACACAGTTCATTTATTTTCCAGGGGGGGAAAAGCTAACTCTGATTTTAGGTAAATTTAGAATAACCAATGTAAATCTTTCTCCAACTTGGAAGTTTTTCCATTTCCAGACTTTATAGCCTTGGCATAAAAGAAATTTAAAACCAAAAGAAAGGGGATGATAGAAATTAAAGGGCTAAATGCACCACTAGGAGATATATACGTGGAATGAGGTGATACATTTTGAACCTCCTATTTTAAAATAAGAAACCTGAGAGTTGGCTGTATTACATTATGCCAAAAGATTAGAAGGCAATTCTGAAACCTACACCAAACCAGTAGTACCCTTCTTTGCCTTATAAAAGTGAAGTGCATAAATGTATGAGTATATACATGCACATATAAACAAAACAAAAATCTTTTGTTATCTTGTGAGATTAGTTTAACACCTCCCCCCCCCATGTCATCTTTTAATGCAACAACACGTTTTCAGTAAACAAATGTAAACTAGCTGTGTCAGTTAATGAAAAACGTGTTTTACTGCTTGATCGTTTTAGAGATTTGGTCTTATCGTAGGTTTCTTTGGGGGATTTTACCAATATGTCATATACAAAAATAGCCATCCACAGAAAAAAATTCAAATAGTGTCAGGGAAATCAACACTGACAGTTGTTGCCTTCTATAATAGAGAAGCACATTAGCCAGGCTCTAGCTGTTAAAACAGAAAACCCAAAGTAAACAGCAGTTGTAAAAAGAAGCTTCTAGGCTGTACTAGTTCAAACAGTCTATGCCAACCTTCCTTCTGCCTAAAAATCCATTACAGATGCTTGACTACTGATTGCAAAATAATTTGTTGTTAAACAACATCCCGACCCCCCAGATAGTTTAAGTATCATACCAAACATGCTATTAGGTTGCAGATATTAACAACTTTCTCAAGATGATGATAATACATAGGGCTCACAAACCAACCTAACATATAACATGGGGAACTGGGCTGGGTTAGAACGATAAAAGTTATGATAACCCTACATTTTATCATGTCATCTGCTTTCTATTTACTCTGGTTATATACCTCTTTTTACTCCCACACCTGCCTCAAAGTTAATGTAATCACTGCCTCCATATTTCTTCCATAAACTGGTGCAGGCTGGTTCAAGCCTTTAACACTCCCCACACCAACGAAAGTAATATCTTTTAATATATGGCCTAAATGCCTTTGAGATCAAGGAGGCTAGAATCACAGTGATCTCTTATCAAAGGTTCTGAAAAAATGTAATGGGCAAAACAGAGAGGCAAGAGAAATAAAGCCTGATAGGAATGAAAGAAAGAAATGGAGTAGTTAGGCAATACATGTGGGAAAAATAAGAATACCTTCAGGATTAACTCGCTAGGCAACTTCTCTCCTGAAATGGTTTCATTGCACAGTTTCTTGGTGGAAAGCTAATAAATCACTTTCCAAAATCAGATACAAAAATGGCTATTTCAGAAAACTTCCTTCGATTAATAACTAATATTCCACTGTGCTTTATATTTTGTAAAAAGTGTTTTATATAGAGAAGCTACTTTATTTGGTACACATCTGTAAGGTGTACATTCTCATTATCCCCACTTTGTAGTTAAGGACAGGAAGGCTTGGTGAGGTTAACTGCTTCAAGATTCTTATCTGATAAGCATTGGAGTGGGAAATAGGTTCAAGTTCTCTGAAGCTAAATCCAATGCCTGTCCCAATAAAACTGGCTGCTTCTAGAACCTCTAACTCCAGTTGTCTTCAAGATTCTCTGGATATGGTCAGTGTTGATTTTTTAAAAGCAATAGGGAGAATCGATTGAATAACTCACTTTTCAGAGTTGCATTAACTTTTTCAGGCCACTGGAGTACAATTTACTAAAGTACCTCTCCTAGAACACTAAATAGGACCCTAGTGGGTCAAAGAGTAAATGCACCTCTGGAAAGTGAGCCATTTATTCTCTTCTTCCCTGTAGTAACAGATGTAATATGCCCTCTATGACAGAAATATTAACCTGTTTCCATTAAAAACTCAAGAAATTTCCCACACTAGAGAAAATTAGTATGGGGAAGATTCCCTGGGGGAATAAGGCAACAATCTATCTTCTATAACCCTGCCCATAATACTGTTCAAAAATTAACATGTAATTATATGAAAATATATATATTTTTTAATTCATTGGAGATTGATTTTAATCTAGACCTCAAAACAGAAAAACATAAATTCAAAGCTCATGGTTTTCAGTGAGGAGATACATACAATATTGTGATGGCTAGTTTCATCCTGTACTGCAGTATTTACAAAATAAGCTCAGCCCTGGCCAGTGTGGCTCAGTTGGTTGGAGCATCGTCCCATGCACCAAAAGACTGCGGATTCAATTCCCAGTCAGGGCACATGCAGGATCACGCAGATCAATATCTCTCTCTCTCTCTCTCTCTCTCTCTCTCTCTCTCTCTTCCCCATTCCTCTCTCTCTCTCTCTCAAATCAATGGACATGTCCTTGGGTGAAGATTAAAAAAAAAAGCTTAGACATTCATCTTGTTTATGAAATAAGCTATATATCACAAACAGCTATTCTTTCATATATCTCATTATACTACAGGTTATCCCTTTGTCTGAAAAAATATTCCTTGTCTTGCAAGTATGTATATTATTACTTCTAATCGCTAAAAAGGCAAAGTAATCTGAATACATTTTTGAGTTGTCTTTAGAAATAGCTATTGAGTTAACATTTGTGAAATACCTTAACAAAGCCAAACTTCAAGTTTTAAGCATTGTTAGTCCCTTACTCTTCTGGAAGATGGCTATGCAATGAAAATAAGACAACTTTAATTTAAGAATCATCCAGCTTCTAATTAAACTGCCATAGGCAGCTGGTTGGATAAGTTTTAATCAGTTTCAATCACCTATTGATTGGTATACTGAAGCCTAAAAAATTAAAAGTAAAAGATGATTGGGGAATTGTCCCATCTCAGAACAACAGTAGAGGCCTCTGTAAATAACTCCTCTTTTAACCATCAGCTAAATGAACACTTCAATACTGCAGTACAAAGTCTTCTGCAAAATTACTTTAACTAACAAGCAGAAATTTATCAGCTTCAGCCAAAATCAATGCTGAAATCAATTTGAACACTGGTTGTGTCTAAAGGGGCTCATTGGCAATTTAGGGAAATTACACCATGTAAATGCCTGTGCTTTAATTGAACAGTTTCATCAACTAGGCTGTGATTGCTGTCCATTCATTTATTTACTTTCGCTGCAGCTACCATTCTGCAAAGGAATAGCTTTTGTCAGGCTGAGGAGAGGCACTCTGTCTTCATTTTGTGCACTTTTGTGCATAACAGACTTCATGAAATGGGCGTATCATGACTGGGGCCAAACCAAACCAGTAAGGACTATTTATTTTAACATAAAAACTGAATAACACTCAAACTATCATTGTACCTTCCACCATCTGGGAATAGTCATAGCTAAATCCCTAAACCAGAAGGAATTTGAGTGGCTTCCCTGCACAGGGCACTGTGCTTCTATGTTGAGGAGCTATGTTCTGGAATACAGATATAAAGTATTTGAATTCTAAACTCAATTCCAAAAATATATAAACTATATTAGAATATTCTCTTAAAAAACTGAGCAACATTTTGTTTTACAGCCTCTGAGTGTAGTCAAGAAAAGGTGGTATTTTCCAATCCATTCAAGAAATTAAGTCTTAAAGTTGTCACACATTTTTAAAGTAAGATTAATGGAAGGAGAAAGGAAGCGGGGTCTGTGTGGGAGGAGGAAAACTAACTTCCTTATAAAGACCAGCAGCCCAAACAACAACAAGATTCCAAAGATTATTTAAATACACACAAAAATACACTGACTAAACCATGGGCAATGAAAAATCCCAACCGGGTGAAGTGACATTTTTTACATTGTACTAAATCAGTTACTTTGTTTTTATTATTATTACTAGAGGCCCGGTGCACAAAATTTGTGCATGGAGGTGTGTGTCTCCCTCAGCCTAGCCTGCACCCTCTCAAATCTGGGACCCCTTCAGGGATGTATGCCTGCCAGTGGGATCTCTCCCTAACGGGCAGTTGGACATCCCTCTCACAATCCAGGACTGCTGGCTCCCAACCGCTCGCCTGCCTGCCTGCCTGATTGCCCCTAACCGCTTCTGCCTGCCATCTTAATCACCCCCTAACCACTCCCCTGCCAGCCTGATCGACGCCTAACTGCGCCCCTCCTGGCCCTATTGCCCCCAACTGTCCTCCCCTGCAGGCCCGGTCACTCCCAACTGCCCTCCCCTGTTGGCCTGGTCACCCCCAACTGCCCTTCCCTACTGACCTGGTAGCCCCTAACTGCCCTCCCCTGCAGGCCTGATCGCCCCCAACTGCCCTCCCCTGCTGGTCATCTTGTATCCACATGGGGGCGTCCATCTTTGACCACATGGGTGGCTACCTTGTGTGTTGGAGTGATGGTCAATTTGCATATTACCTCTTTATTATATAGGATTATTTTTTAAATCCTCACCCAAGGATATTTTCCCACTGATTTTTTGAGAGACTGGGAGGAAGAAAGAGAGACATACAGAGAGAAACATCGATGTTAGAGAGACACATAGATTGGTTGCCTCCCATATGTACCCCAACCAGGGCCAGGGATCGAGCCTGCAACCAAGGTATGTGCCCTTGACTGGAATCTAACCTGGGGCCCTTCAGTCCAAGGACCAACGCTCTATCCACTGAGCCAAATCAACTAGGGTTAAATCAGTTACTTTAAATATTACAAGTTCCAGGGGAGGAGGAAAGAAGGAAGACAGCTGTCTGTTCATATGGGACATCTGTAAGGTACATGTGCCCAATGTAAAAAGTAAAAAGTATAACTGTAGTATGTTTGCAAGTAAATGCCAGCAGAAATCCTTCAGCTTGTACACAGTCTGCTTACTTTAGCTCTCCTCACAGAACCAAAGTGTAATTATTTACTAGAAAGAGCACTGGGAAAGGGATCAAGAAATAACGAGCCCTAGATGGGTTGGCTCCATGCACAGAGCATCAGCCTGCTGACCAAGGGTCCCGGGTTCAATTCTGGGCAAGGGCATGTTCCTCAGTTATAGACTCCTTCCCTGCCCAGGCCCTGGTCAGGGCACGTGTAGGAGGCAAGCAATCGATGTGTTTCTCTCACATCGATATTTATCTGTCTTTCCCTCTTTCTTCCATTCTCCCTAAAAAATCAATGGAAAAATATCCTCGGGTGAGGGCTAACCCTGGCTGGTTTGGCTCAGTGGATAGAGCGTCGGCCTGCAGACTCAAGGGTCTCAGGTTCGATTCTGGTCAAGGGCATGTACCTTGGTTGTGGGCACATCCCCAATAGGGGGTGTGCAGGAGGCAGCTGATCAATGTTTCTTTCTCATCGATGTTTCTAACTCTCTACCCCTCTCCCTTCCTCTCTGTAAAAAATCAATAAAATATATATTTTAAAAAAAGGATTAACAAAAGAAAAGAAGAGAAAAGAAAAGAAAGAAAGAATGAATACTGAGTTTCAGTGGTGATGCCTACTCTACCCAGCTACATTCTAATGCTGCTGGAGATGAACCCTGGGCATGGTGGCCCAGTTTAGAAATGGAAGTGCAGCCACTGTGTGGAGCACCTTATGTGTTCTGGGTATATGTAGGCAAGCAGGGCCTTGAAACATTTTACTTGGACTTCCAGGAAAGGAGGGAAACTTCTCATTTGTCCTTCTGGGTCACTTACCCAGCTGTTATACTCTGCAACACTAAGAATTACCTTCAAAACAAGTTAAAAAGGAAAAGAAATAAATGGTGTACAGAAACTTAATCTGGTACATGTGTTTATGGTAAAAATTCATTCTGAATTTTATCTCATGTATTATCATTTTTTCTACCACTGTATAGTTTCATTAGCTATACATTTTATTGCTGAGAAATGTAAAAATATATTTTATTCATAGTTTTTACATAACTTTTCTGAAAACTTAATTATGGTCTAGTAGGAGCTTTATGTTTATTGACTAAGTAGATTGTTACATTTTGCTGCTACAGTTAGCAGTTGTAATAGAATCAGTATGAGAACCTTACACAACACATAGTTTCCAAATACACTAAGCTTGTTAAAATGCTATATTGATTATGCCCTAAAGCAAGTTCTAATTTTGTCTGAACATTATTCACTTCATTATTTGAATTCACAAAACAAAACCCACAAACTCTGCTTTTAGAAATAATACTGTACATTCTTTTTCTTTCTTTTGTAATACTGACAAGGAAAAATATAGAAATTTTAGAGTCAAGGGGATAGCATAATACAAAGTCATACTTAAAACCAAATTAATGTTTAAGAAAACTTTATGATTAATATACACAGCTTAAGTCTCTATTGCTATTTCCCCTCTAATTTAGTAATTTGCTCCCCTGATTTAGTTAGTGCACAAATCAGAACCTAAACATGTCACTCCAGTAAGACAACAATTTAACAGAAACATGGTCTCTTGTATCAGAGTAACCAACAACAGAGCAATGAAAAAAACTGGCAGAAAGTTATACACAGTAAATGCCTTTTGGACTTTCCAGTGAATTATTTTCCAAAAAAGCAATTTAAGGAAATACCCTAGATGGTATGGTATACAAATATTTGCTTGTGCTATATACCAACCAAAGACTTCAATTTTCTAACACATCAGATACTGTAAAACTGCTAAAAAAAATAATGTGCATTATACCAGTAAATCAAGAAATGCACCACCTCCACTAGCATAACCATACAATTAATCTAGGTATTTTATTATTAAATTATAGGTTTTAATAAGTAAGGAGACCCAAAGGGTAAACCAAATAACAAGTTATGCTGCAATAATTCTATTAACCAAGGAATGATTATTTTAACATCTACTAAAAAGTAACAACTAGAGATGGCACATCACTGACTTTCAGAATTATATATTATGTCTTACACTCAAAAGTAATCTGGGTTAAAAATTAGGAAACTCAAGAGAGTGAATGACAAACAGAAAAATCCTGGCTTGAGGAGTAGTCCCAAGTACTGATGTAGGTGTCAAAAGACCAGAGTTCTGGTCTTTTTTCCTCCTCCAGCTTTCATATTAAGGTATAATTAACAAATAAAAACTATATATATTTAAGGTATACAACTTGATGTTTTCTACTGAGTTCTACTCTTGATTTAACCTTGGGCATGCCACTTAACCCTTCCAAGCTTTGTCTTTCTCACTGGTAATATAAGGGGTAACCAGACTCACCATGCCTTCTTTAGCATAGACTTAGCAAGGTCTAAAACTTCCAGCATGATAACACTCTGACCAACTCTCTGCCCTCCCCTGAGCTCACACCACTCCAACCACGCTGGCCTAGACACAACATGTTCACACCCATCTTAGGGTTTTGCCACTAGTGCAGTGGTTCTCAATCTTCTGGCCCTTTAAATAGAGTTCCTCAAGTGGTGACCCAACCATAAAATTATTTTCGTTGCTACTTCATAACTGTAATGTTGCTACTATTATGAATCGTAATGTAAATATCTGATATGCAGGATGGTCTTAGGCGACCCCTGTGAAAGGGTCGTTCGACCACCAAAGGGGTCGCAATCCACAGGTTGAGAACCGCTGCACTAGTGGTTCCTTCTGCCTGGAAGGTTCTTTTCCCAGATTTCCCCGAGACTGGCTCCTTCCTGTCCTTCAGGTCTCAGCTCAAATATCACCTCCTCAGATAAGCCTTGCTGAGTACCTACTTTACATTCTTTATATCACTTGCAAGGTCTGATATCATCTTATTCTGGTGTTCATTTCCTTCATTACTGTTTGTCTGTCTTACTAGTGTGAGTCCAGGAGCACAGGGAACTTGTCTGTCTTGTTCACTACTGAATTGCATGTGCTCAGGACAGTCCTTGGCATAGAGAAACCCTCAGTAAGTATTTATTCAATGAATAAATGAATCTAAAGTAAGAAAAAAAGAAAAACCATGCATCACCTGACATAATATTTTTATGATAGCTGAATGCTGAATTTAGTTCTGCAACTTCAGACTTGGGAGTAACCTCTGCAGTCATGTCTTGTCCGAGTCAAAGTAGGAATGATTTTCTCAGCAGTTCTGAACAAGAGCCACGTCGTTCTGCCTAAGGTAGGCGAATTCACACCTCCCAGAACTGCCTAGCAATGGACAACACTTTGAGTCCATCCTTAGGTTGTGAAGAATCTGCTTCTGCAGGTTAATTCCTGAAATACTAAGTGGCTACAGTAGGTAAGGCGCAGTGCTAGGCCCTGTGAGGATACCTACCCAGACACGACCCATACTTAACTCTCCATCCTTCTAGACACAGGTCCAATGAGAGCTGGGCTGTCCTTGACAGCTAGTACACTGCCCTCCACAGAGCACATGCTCAGAACATGACTGTATAGCAAATTAATGAAGGAGGACTGGACGGCACGATTCCCAGACCCTTTATTATTCTCTTCATGCTCCTCCAGGTGTTCTCTCAACTGTCCACAAATCTCTGTCAACTTAGTACTTAGGACCAGACACTTTTTAAAAATATATATTTTATTGATTTTTTACAGAGAGGAAGGGAGAAAGACAGAGAGCCAGAAACACTGATGAGAGAGAAACATCGATCAGCTGCCTCCTGCACGCCCCCCCACTGGGGATGTGTCCGCAACCAAGGTACATGCCCCCGACCAGAATCGAACCTGGGACCCTTCAGTCCGCAGGCCGACGCTCTATCCACTGAGCCAAACCGGTCAGGGCCCAGACACTTTTGAATCCAAAGGTGGCATACTGTGATGAAAAGTAAAACCCAGTTGTAATACCCTCCTAATGCAGCCAGAGAATAGGTTTCAAATGGAAACTAGATCTCTTCCACCCTATTAAAACAGAAGTAGTCTTATGCTTTCATCTGCTCACAATTACTTCTGCTGGGAATTTTAAATTTATTTATAAAGAAAGCATTTTTAATAAAATAGTATAAGTCTTACCACTTCAAAATCATTTTTCCCTGAAAGAAGATGGTGTTGAAATACTTAGATTCAGCAAATTCATACTTGAAATATTACCATAATGTATTGATTTCTACCAGACTCAATTGACTGAGAAGTTGTTTGTATAGCAATATTGGCCAAAACAATATACTAGAACAATTTTGTTATCCATAGTAATCAAGTGCATTTCTGAAGTATAATTATACTGTCATAAAAATAAAGCCAAGCTACACTTTTCCAAGCAATAAAACAATAGAGGCTATAAAATAGGAAGAAAAGGCTAAATAAATGAGATTTTTTTAAAATGAAATTTAGTATCTTTCAGAAACACCACCACCTCCTCTTCCCTTAAGCCAAGGTTAGCAGAAAATGATCAATACTTCAATCTCAATAAACTATTTCAATAATAGTTAATTCGGGTGGAAACAGAGTCTGAAAATCTACGCTCAGCAACCTGTGACATCCTGTCATGTTGGTTGGATGCCAATAATCCATCGTTGCAATAACAGATATGAGCATGTGTGAAGCTATAGGAACGTAGAGGGAGGAGCAACGGTGGGAAAGGTGTAGCGAATCACAAGCTCAGGTCCATTCTTTAAATTCTCATCAATACAATACACATTATTGTATGAAACAAACCTATACCAGTGAATGCTGAGAGGGGGAGAGAGGGAAACATACATAATTAATTTTATTTGACAAATACTCATTGATTTTCTGGAAATATTAATATCCTTACTTGTCACATGATAGTATAATGCAATCTAGCAATATATAAGTATTTAATTTTGCATTAAGATGATGTCTTGTTTGCTTGTTAAAAATATGACCTTGGTTGCAAGGAAAATGCTGGTCATTTGATTGGAAATTAAAGTTAAAATAAATCAAACTATCACCTTACTCCTGGGTCAATATCAAGACCATTTAAAAACGACTCTTAATTTATAAGATGCACTTCAAGGAAAGCATATAAAGGATTGAGGGGTTCCTGATGCAGTCCGCAGAGAAGCTGGGGTCAGACCTCCTACTGTTTAGGTTTGGCACTTTTCAGGTCAGCTGGTGAAAGAAGTGAGAGTTTCTGGGTACTTTGTGGTTCTACATAGGTTTTGTCAGGACTCTTTTTATTGTTTCCTCTAAGGAGTCCCATGATTTAAAATTTTTTGTTTCCTAAACAGTGTTTAATTAGACAACAATGTATTTTTCATTTTATATAACTGACCACCAGAGCTTTTAATTTTCATGAAAGAAATCATGTAACTGAAATAATTCCACCTCCGAAACACAAGTATAATATTTTAATTGGCCTGTCCAGTCATATCACAAGGGCAGAATACAATTGACTAATTCACATGATCTCAGTTACCATCTCAGAGGACCATCCTCACCCTGCTGCCCAACAAACATCTCGTAAAATAGGTAAGACAACATAAAGGAGGAGAGACCAACATCTTTGAGTATTATCCCTTTCCTCTTCTTCTTGTCTCTAGATATGGTTAAATTAATTTGTAAATAATGGCATATAGCCAATCTTCATAACACCATATAGACAGCATATATGCTACCTATTATATCACTGAGAAAATTCTACCCTATATCAGGTTCCAGGGGTGGGCAAACTTTTTGACTCAAGGGCCACAATGGGTTCTTAAACTGGACCGGAGGGCCGGAACAAAAGCATGGATGGAGTGTTTGTGTGAACTAATATAAATTCAAAGTAAACATCATTACATAAAAGGGTACGGTCTTTTTTTTTTTTTAGTTTTATTCATTTCAAACGGGCCAGATCCAGCCAGCGGGCCGTAGTTTGCCCACGGCTGGGTTAGACCCTTAATTGTACTCTAGGAAGCAGATGGAGGCAGAAAATTCATTACTGTTTTCAAACACCTATAGACTAGAATTCATGGCCAAAAAGCTGGCAACTTGAGTCTTAGCCTGAATCATTTGTATTAAGGAAAAAATATAAAAGATGTTCCTTAAGTGCTTGTTAGCTAACTGACTTGGCATGACTTAAGTCCTAAGAGTTTAATATTACTTCATTTCTAGACCCAAAGCTTAAGTGACTCCATGAAATTGTGAGGACAGAGCAAAGAACCTGAGTGACTGGCCTTCATGATCACAGAATGTTTCCAAAGCAATTGAGACTGTTAATTACTCTCATTTCAATGTGCCATAATATCCAAGAAAAGAGAACAGTAACTAGTACTTGGTTTAATGGGTGCTACGTTCTCAAAGTTTTAACATCTGTAAGAAAATTAGTCGTTCAAATATAGCCCTTAATTTAGACATTTCTATTGTTCTTGGTTAATATTCTAGAACAATCATGCAGCCCCTGAATTCTGCAAGATCTATAAGTAGCTAGATATGGGAAGGACCCAATTAAAGAGTCTTATTAAAACCAGCTTGAAAAAACCTCCACTTGCCTCATTCCATGTCAGCCAACATGTATAAAGAATCTATCCTTAGGACTATGCTGGGTACACTAGAAAATACAAGAAAACACAATGGACTCTGCTTGACCTTGAGAAACAACACTGCCGGGGGTTGGGGGTGGGGGGGGGAAGACAGTGAAAGAAAGAGGTACTCTGAAGAGTTCCTGGCTCTGCTACTGAATGGTCACAGGAATGCAAGCCCTGGCTTTCCCCGGTGGTAAAATGGGCTTAATATTATACCAGCTGTCCTACAGCAATTACAAAATACCACGATGAAAGAGAAAATACTTTGAAACTTTAAAAAAATCATTGTAAGATTTATGTAAGAAAAATAAATCATATTCATGAGACAACTAGAAAATACAAGAAAACACAGAAATATACTACATATCATAATATAATGTAGAATTTCTCAAAATTAATTCAACACAACAGTAATTCTGTGAGATGTTTATAGGTGCATTTCAGAAAAATAATCCCATAGCCAAGTAAGCATAGGGGGCATAAAGGCTTAATGACTTTTCTGTTATTAATACTACCATTACCAGTAGCTAACATTACCAGTAGCTAACATTTAGTGTCAGTCATAGTGGTAAGCTTCTTCTATGGTACATCTCACTTAAACTCACAACAACTTTGTAAGACAGATATCCCCATCTTACACATAGGGAAATTGAGGCAGAAGACATGATATAACTTTCCCAAGGTTACACAGCTAGTTAGTGGCAGATGCAGGATTCAAACTTAGAACCCCCACATGTAATCACAACACATACTGCTCTCTACTTTCTCAAAGTTTTTGAGATTCATTGTGAATCTTTCAGAGGGGAACAGAACATGTGTCTTTCCTGAATGAATTTTTTGGAACAACTTGTAGTACTTTGGTAAATGGAGCAATAATGAAGGTGCATTCATTTCCTTTTCCTAAATTATTCTTCCTCCTAGGCTTGGGCTATATTTTAGTGAAAGGTGTTTCCTTTATGGTCCATTTCATCCAACTCAGTAGTCCAAGAAATACCAACTTAATATTATCTGCCTGGATCACTATCAGAGAAGGGCAGGGACTAGACACAGAATTTCATGTTGCATAACTGGAGAGAACATCTAGACGTAAGGGATGAAAATGTCACCAACTATTAAGTAATATATATTGCAGTTTGTCCCTTGCAAGTCACAATAGCCCATAAAGTGGAGCAAATAAGACTGGAATGTTAAACTTTTGCTTTGTATTTATTAGCTTTATTATACTTTATAAGAAAAAAATTAAATAGGCCCATTAAGCAGTTTTGTTACCAACGAGTGGATTTTCCAATATTTTCTTCATCTAGTTTATGTAGCATAGCCTGTAATGTAATCATTTTGTTTGAAAAAAATCACAATTTTTATAGTCAAAACCATTAAGGTAAACTTATTGTAGGAGAAAGTCAATCATAACACATAAAACATTTGGTTTTATAGAGACTTTAGTAAAGTGGATTTTCATTTCTTGATGATTATATCATTTCTTTGTGCTGAACTAAAAGCCAGGGACATAAGAACAGCATACATTGAAGCCCAGGAAGTAGTGAAGGCCAATGATCAATGACAAGCAGTCATGCAATTTGGTATCTTCATGTCCTTTTCCTTAAGAATCACCTAGGCAATAAGGTAACTGAAATGTCTTCTTTTCATAAGAAATCAACTATACAAAATAAAGTACTAAAATGATCATATTTTAGTACTCACCCTCCATTAACAACCACTGCCAAAAACATTAAGTCTTACAACATGCATATTGAGCCTAAGAAATGGTAGCTAAATGAACTCTTAGGATAAGTTGCTAATGTCACTGTAGCATGCCAGCAAATTAAAGGGCTAAGGACATGTGGGAGGATGTTCCCTTGGATATTGTGGCCCTAATAAAAGGAGAAGTTCTAGCCATGCTTCTTGCTAAAAACATTAACCCGGCAAACGGGAAGTTATTATTTAATGGGTACAGGGTATCATATTTGCAAGATGAAAAGAGTTCTGCAGATGGGTGGTGTTGGGAGTTGCACAATAATGTTAATGTATTTAATACCACTGAACTTAAAAATGATTTAGATGGTAAATTTTATGTTACATGTATTTTATCACAATTAAAAATAATATTTTAAAAATATTAATGTAATTTTGCTATAATTTTTCCTTGCTAGGTGGGCATGTTACTTCCATCTCTCTCCCTTTTAAAGATATAAGCCTGTGTTTTAAGGTGAAAGATTAGAATTTTAACATTAGAATATTATTTCAAGTAAAAATTATCTGCTGGGATTTGGTGGCTTTATGTTTTCTCCCTTCTGGAACAAACCAGGATAGTAAATTCATAATCGGCCTTCAATTAAAAAATACAAACATGCTTGACAGTTAAATATTTGATGAAACAGCACAAATAAGAAATGTTTTTGGATTCCATTTGAAGCCAATAAAAGGAATCCAAAGAGTTGCTAGAAATCTTTCCTGTATTATTATATCTGGCTATCAGCATGAAAGCATGAAGAAGGAAGGTTGAAGCTTTGAAAACTTCTCCCTTCAGGGAAATCAGGAGAAGAAAGTCGGAGTATACATGTTCCTTCTTTCCTTTCTAAGAGTACCTGAGCCCATGAACCTTCAGAAAAGAGTGAAAATCCAAGTCAGATAAAAGTAAGGAGGAGAGGACTAAAATGAAGAGATGCTAGTTGTGCAGAACTGGGGACTGCATGGGAAGGAATGCTAGTATGATCCAAGGAAGGCCAACAGTAGCCTCAAACTCACTAGACACAGTCATCAAACATTTGAAAGCAAGACACAAGTGCTGTATAAGAAATATGCCCTTACTTTATCTTCTGAATTATCATAATGCAAGTACTTAACATTTAGACCAACTATTCAAAGTATCCAGTCATCTGTAGGGAAAAATCATCCAGATAATGTAAACACAAGTTCTGAAAGGGCTGTATTCAAGAGAAAGGACTCACATCCTGGCTCTACCTGCAGGGAGGACTGAAGCCCTGGGTGGGGCCTGAAGCAGATGACTTTGAAGGAGCTTCTAACCCTGAGGAATCTAATTCTATGCCAAGACTGCATCTATATGTGGAGGTTGTTCTGGGGTATTAGGATGCGACCCTTCATGGTCATAGGGCAATTTTTACATGTATTCATGTGGTTAGTTAAAATTCTAGGGACATTAGTAACCAATTAGAAAATAAATTATTTTACAACTTTGAAAATATATATTAACATCAATGTTAAAATATCTAAGGTAAAAACACAATCGTAATGTGATACAGGGTTAGCTCTCTGGAGGAAAGCTTTATTTCTCCCTCAGGGCTTTCTTACAGAGTATGGATTTTTTAATTCCTGGTGGAATATTTTTCATACACCACTGCAGACTATTAAGTACCAGATATTACATTATATAGTTTAAACTTTGCACTACACGAGAAAGACTTCCCTATTGAGAGAACTACATTTTATGGTTAGCATTTTTTAATATGAAAATGAACACTCCTTTAGGACAAGATCACTGCAACCTGAATTTGGGAGAATTTTATAACTTAACATATTCATCAATGTGTAGAAATTCTCTCAGGGGAACGGGGTGGGGAGAGAAGGAAATACAACAGGAAGAAGTCTTGTTAATAACTTACAGTGTTGACACAGCGCAAAGCAGTGGTATTTATAAGATATGTCCTCCACTGGGCATAGCTGTAAACAGGCAGGGGACTAGCATAGGGTGCTAGCAAGTTTTAAAAAATCATGTTAAAGAGAGAAGGAAAAAATGCATTACACTTCAGGCCAATTAAAGGCACACTTGCTAATGGTGGACTATTAACGGATCACCCAGGAGAAATACAGACTCAGAAATATTAAAAAGGCTATATAAATGCACTTTTCCAAGCAATTCCTGAGAAAAATAGATGCCTTGCAGAATTTTGGAGTCAAATTTGGAAATAAGATCTAAGCGCTGGTGGTCTTTTAAAAATCTGTGCCAAGGAGAACTTGGATACCCACATGTGGAGAGCGGAAAGTTTAAACAAAATTGACTACTCACTTGTAGACTGTGCCTCCGTTGCCATGACCAAGGGTGTCTCGATACCGTATGTCTTGTTCATTCATCTCCACAAGAAAGAGAGAAAAACAAAAAGGGTGTCATGCTGTGGATGGAAATGTCAAGGAAAAGCAACTCTGGGCCATAAACAACAAGCAGTCTGGGTCATTTCAAGTTCAGCTGCAAGAACGAGAAGATCAATACAACATTTGCTGTCCAATTTATAAAAGACGATACCAAGGGACAAAGTGATGGAAAGTTTAATGACAATTTGTTTGCCTGGGTCATTTCATTAAAGTTTGATAAAAGGTGTCAAAATGGGATGATATAACATAGCTCAAAAGGGTCAGGTCAGAGATACTGATAAGAACACAGTCTCCAGTACTACATATAAGCAATGCCAACAGCGCTGCACATAACCAAAGTCAAACTTGGGAAGACAACACACACACACAGTAATCTAATTCACGATCTGTAAATAAATCAGCCCCCGAAAACTCCTCAGATGACCCTATAATTAACATTAAACAAACTGAGTAATGTTAATGATTTTTCCTAGAGTAGATATAGCTTTTCTTTGGAAATGATAAATTAGTATACAGCAATAACTGGGTAGAAATCATATTAGATGATAGACAAATGCCAAATCAATGCACTTTCAAATGCACATATAGGCAAATATTATAATGCATACAAGAAAGCCATATAAGCATGTGATTCTTATAAAATCATTTCCATAATTTAATATATAAAACAGCATACACATTTTCCCAGGTTCTGTAAAACTGTTATGCCACAAATACTACTTTCATTTGTATCACAAATAATAGTAAATTATTTTAGCACCCACAAAATAACTCCCTAATAATTATTTATCAAATTACTTTAAGAGTAGTCAGATTATATTTGATCCATTTAGTAATTTTCTACACACTGGTCTGGTTGCTTAAAAATTAACTGCCAACTTTGTTCACTAAGTGGCTTCAATAAAGGTGTTATTTTCCATATAGCTAAAGCTTGGGAAAAGCCATACTAAGCCCTGAAAAAAAATCAATTTCCAGGGAATTGAACTGCCTTGCATGGGCAGAAAATGGATGGAGTTTTTAATTCAATACCACCTGGAAAAAAATAGTTTGCTTTCAGACTATTATAGTAAAGCTTTAACTATTTTGCTGTACTCTAAACTCCCACCAATTGAATAAAGCAAGGCTTCATTTATCAAGGGAAATATTTTTCTTCTATACATTTCTGAAACTGAAGCTTCAGAGAGCTGTAATAATTAGGAGTACAGTGCAGGTAACAGAAACAGCTTCCTTTTCAAGCCACTTTGCCAACCCCTAAAAGAATATTAACAGATTAATGTATGAAGGCTAATTCCGCACCCGATTTAATTGTAGTACAACCTGATTGATGCAATTTGCAATTAGCTAATTACTATATTTAGGGTTAGTGGAGATATGACAGACAAGTTGGAAAAACTGACAACTATTTCCTCATTTTAGGGAAATTCTGTTCCTCACTAATTATATTACTAATACAGAAAACAACCACCACCATATTTTAACCTGCGTGAAAGATGTGGCATGAAGAAAAAAACCTCATTATTCTGGACCAAATGATAAATTTTAAGACAGCATTAAAAAAAGGAGCACATAAAGTAACTTGAGATGCCAAACTAGCAGCGCTGCTATTTGGTTTACTTTGATGGATGGGTATAAAGGATACATACGTAAATAGCAGTACTATTGGTGGGTACAAATAGGCTAATTCCTTTAAAGTATTTCTCTATGTAGTTGAAACATGACTCTAACAACCTAATTTGTACCATTAACTTCCCTAACAAGCTGCACCCTCATCATGGCTTGAAGTAAATTTCACTCAAGTTCACAAATTCTGAATTAGTGGCGCTGAGATTTAAGAGTAAGTAGGCTGGGGCTATGGAGTATATGGGAGCCGGGCTCTGGTGAGGTGCATTCTGTGGTCATATCCCCTTCGCCTCCATCACTCCATCAGGGCCTTTCTGGTAAAAGGACCAGGAGTTTCCTTTCAGAAAAATACCCAAACCAAGACATACGGATACTCCAATAATATACAAGGATAGACCTAGGACTTTGGAGGGAGTTTGATTTTGTGGTATTTTGTTGGAGGAAGAGAAGGCAAAGGAGTAAGTATGGCATGTCGCTGAGCAGCTTCAACCATTATAATCCCAAATTCATAGTCTTTTTACCCATTAAGTTGAAAAGAGAAAGGGAGCAGCCACCCATCCAGCATTCCCAGCACCCAACCTAAGCAGGAGTGGTAGGCATCCAGAACAGTCAGAAGATAGAGAATATTGTATGGTGTGTGTATGCGCGTGCGCTACGTAAGCAAATTCAAGGATAGGAGTCTGGAATCCCTCGGATAATGAGGTAGATTGTAAATGCCATATAAATATAAAAATGGTTTTGAACAAGTTCTAGGAACAATACCACATAAAAAGACAGTATCCATAAAAAATGGGGAAAGTGTTTCTATGATGTTTTAAAGTTTTATAGACCGCTGCCTGACCTATGAACTCATTGATAGATTTTATATTTTAAAATATTAGATTCTTTTTCTTTTTGCTTATTTGAATTTTCTAATTTTGTATGGTATACAAATATTATGATGTAAAAAAAGTTTCACAAAGGAAAACTATCAGAGCTGACCTCATAAATTGATTATAAAATTTTCAGAATTTCATAGCTCTGATCAAAATGTATTATTTTAATTGACCTCAATTATGGAAAACCATTAAAGGGATCAACAAACAGTTAATACTTCTGCCCTTTTACTTTAAATAAGTCTACTAATCCAACTTTTCAAAATGAAGCACAGGAAGAGTGCTCATTATGATGCAAAAGTGGGGTTTAAAAGCCACAGAGTACATTTAAATAATACAGTAATTAGGATCAGATCTCACAACCACAGAATTGTATAGCATTTTAAGCATTTAGCCCAATTCACATAGGTCATATGTGAATTCACATAACTAGTCAGCAACTAGTCAAGGCTAGAACTGTCTTTCATGTGCTCCACCAGAGGCTCGATCTTAGCAGTTGGTCTGTGTAAGTATGGATGGACAGCCTCGCCATCCATGGTCACTGCCCAGAGGAAGGAAAATAATCAACTCGAGGCCACTCACAAGTTAAAAGCAATTTCATTAGTTATGGTATTTGTTTTTAAGAAGAAAACTTTAAAAAATTACATAGCATTTTACATAGAAGAGGTAAAGTAAAACTTTTATTCAACAAAGATATCAAAATAAATTTTAAATATAACTGTTTCCTTGTTTTGACTAAAAAAAAAAAAAAAAGGCAAATAAAAGGCAGAATAACAGAAGTGAGGGTGGAGAAAGAAAAGCCATGAGAGTTATGATTACTTGTCAGCTGCAGAAATGGCAAATGACCTGGGAGAAATGACTGGCACTGGGCTCTGCTCCTGCTGAAAGAGAGGCAGGTGCTGTGAAAGAAATGTAGGCACACACTCAGGGCAGAAAGGGTGTGTTGTGTGGGTAGAGGAGGGTGTCATGTAGTCTGGACTTATATACACAGTCTCGTTTATGTTTCAGTCTTCATATGGGATCTAAGATGAACTGTAAGAATCTAAGAGTTTTATATACTGCTGAAAATTAGAATTTAAAGCTAATTTTACAGTACAATGCCTATTTTTCTTCCTCCTCCTTTTGTTTTTTTAAAACAAAAAAGTTTTTCTAAAGGCATTTGAAGTTCTCAAAATACCAGCCAAACATGCAGCAGGATCAGAATTAGTTCTAGATCTGTGACTTCTCAGTACATTTATGCTTGATTTATTGGGAATAACAAAATACTGTCACAAAATCTCCCACAAAATCTAAAAATTAAAAAGAGGAAAAACAACTTTAGAAATGCAAAGGTCAAAGTTACACATACTTGGAGTAACTGTGCACTTTTTAAATCCTTTAAATTGACCCACTGGGCCTTTTTTTTTTCTTTCAGTTTCAAATCAAGAGCTAATGTTAAATAGAAGATAGCACACTAAAACTGAAGTGGGAAAAAACGCATCCAGAAAACACATATTTGGTACTGATTTATAGTTCTAAATAAAACATGCCAAAAATACCTTAAGGAATCCTCTACTTAAGCAATAACAGAAAAATGGTATCTCTATTCCAATGACTAAATGTTAAACTTTTTAAAAAGTGCTTGATTTAATATAAAATTAATGAAATTAATGGGAAAAATGAAATGGAATTCAATTATGAATCAGCAAAGAAAATATTCTTTGTTTATTGTCTGCGTTAAGAAGAATCAGTATCTATCGCTTATAAATCATTAAAATAAAAATGCTCAATTAATCCTTATTTTATATGTAAAGGTCTGACAGAAACTAGTCCTATCACTAGACCTTTGCTTCACAAATCGAAGCAATAATGGTTTCAGAAGCAGTCACACTCTATGAGCAGACAATTGGAGAGATTTAGTAAATCCCACTTTATAGAGCAGAGACTAATCGGAAAATACAAGCCAGTCAAATGTTTCTTATGAACTGTTGACACTATATCAATGCTGAATCAATTGGTGGCATTTACTCTGAGTGACAGAAAAGAAATAAATATTTATATCACATAACCTATATCAATGAACCCAGGCAGAAAGCTATTTCTAACCTGTCAATATTTGATTATCTTGAAGAATCATGTCCCTTTCTTTTAATGATTAATATGAATTCCTTATTAAATCTAAGTGGAGGCTAGTGGAAAGGCAAATCATTATTAATGCTTGAGAGCATAAACCACTAAAATAAAAAACTATGCTCAAGTGTTAAAGTATCGTTAAATGTGACTTACATCTTCCATATCAAGGGGTGTCAGTGCTCAGCCCAGAAATTTATTGACGCCCACAACTGTGCACATTACCTCGCTGCAATGCAATCTCACTCACTCTTTAGTTACCCTACAGCATCAAGGAATTGAGGAATTGGTAGAAGGAATTTTTGAAGACTTCCAATTGTGTTTGTTTTTGTGAATGAAAGTAAATATAAAGAAGGCTTATCCTTAAGAGAAAGAAAACACCATACTGTTTAATGTGGGGTTATCACATTCCCAAGGGAAAGCAATACAATCTTTTAAGTGTCAAAAATCACTGTCGTAACAATCTTCCACTGAAGGGAACCTCATAACCAAGACCACTAAGATATTTATGGCACTAGGTTTGTTGTCAAAACACAAGCAACATTTCTGGATGTTTATTTTTTGCAGTGGAAATAAACTGTTTTTCATTTCTGAAAGGGGAATCTATGACAGGTTATTTTCCATTGCCTGGGTTGAACAAATGTAGTTAAAGCTTCTTAATTTATGTCAATTTTGAAATATATTTTCCAGCTGAAGAACACAAGTGACTCATACATAAATTACAATTAGTAACAAGATGTTGAAGATATATAAACATCCTAGGGAAAAAACAAAAAAAACAAAATAAATATCCTAGGCTGTGCTTTTAGTCCAGTTTGTTTCATACTGACTCTGAACACACACAGGGCACCAGAAGGACACACATGTGAACCTCAATCTAAACCAATCTCAGACTGCTTAAAGTTAAAAATATTAGATAAATATGATCTAAAATTCATAAAGATTACACCTACAACACCAGATTCGTCTTCGCTGTGTATACAATGTGTACGGACTAGAACCCACACATTCTGGATGACGATCAGATGTTAAAACCAGATCAGCTTACTTTTTCCAACTGTATTCAAGGGATTGCGCACTAAATAAGGCAGGCTTGCAGGAGCACCACCATACAGTCACTGTTTTAAGGCACACCCATCTATTAGGCCATAAAGTTACAGGTGATATTAAAGGACAAGCATGAGGACCCAGCTTTGTCTTCTTGACATGCTCCACTACAAGTACTTGATTCATGAAATGCCAATGAGGCTTGGAGAGGTCAGTGTGTGAAGGCACTGAATAAGCATCTGAGATAATTAAGATTTCAGCCTTCGAAACATGGACGGGAAGTGAACAGCAGTTAAGAAAATCAATAAGAGTCTTTTATTTGCAGTGACACAGATGTCTCAGTCAATAGAGCCTAATAGGCAGGCTTAATCGCAATGGACAGGCGCCTGCCTCCAAGGCTATCAAAGGGCTTCCTCTATAACAAACATTAAAACACATTTATGTTGCTATTGAAGAATCGAGGACCCGGTAGGTAGCTTAATTTACCAATGTATGTTTAAAAGCACTATACTATTTCAGATGTGTCCATTTACTTGAATCAAAATTAGTGAGAAATAAGTGGCCTGCAGGCCCGTTTGTCCCTCACTGGGTGGGTTAGGTCATGCAGCTTTAAGATGGACAGTCGACTAGGCAAACCAGAGCTCCTAAAGCCTCGGAATTTTAAATGCCAAAGATCTGCTGTTATTCTATTTCCCTGAAAAGCCAGTGTTAGTTTCAGGACAAAAGAAGTGTGCTATGGTGAGAAAGTAACAGTTTGGTTTATTTTTTCTCCCCAAAGATAATGAAAGAAACAGTCACCTCAGGATACAGGGCCATTTCGACAACCCATGGGTTGACACACTTGTTCAGAACTGATTAACTTTTTTTAAACTGAGAAGGCAGCAGGGTGTGTGCATGGTACTTCAATCTGCCGGGAGTGAAACCCATTAGCACAGTTTGAAAAACGTGCTGCAAATTGTTCTGCCAATCAAATTAAGCCATGTAATTCATTTATGATAAGAAGACATTCACGGATTCTTTATCTGTTTGTTAAGTTTATGGATACAAAAACTAGACAGTAATAAGTTACTACTATCTGAAAATATTAACGATGACACCTACCTGGCCATTAGCTAATATTTTTTTCAGTTCAGCAGAAGACTTCTTTAAGCTGGAAAGGGAAAACATAATTTTTAATGGCAAGATCATCGACACCTTTGAACACCATTGAAAATTCCAGAGTAAAAACATATATACAGAGACTATACTCTTTATATCCTTCTCCTTGTATAATATTTTTTCAAAAGTAACTGGCCAAATGGCAAAACTATTAATAAAGTGACTGCAACCCTATTAGTAATTTAAAGTAATAAAGAGGCCTACAGTCAAAAATGAAGACAGAATATTGTAGACGACTTCCGTGACTTATTTTGGCTTAGTTCTGCTGCCTTTGGGTAGCCTTTCAGTGGCTATTTTATGTGGATTCTTTATCTGCTAAATACAAAGTACTTAATGATGTACTCTTAGAATGTTCACATCAAACAAAGGTTACAGAACTTCAAAAGATAAGATGATTTAAATCCTGATCTTTTACTATCCTTAGAGTTAAAATTCACTTCCTGGGAAGCAAATGTGTAGTGGAAATAAATCCTGGTACTCACTAGCTGTGTGTTCTGGGACAGGTTACTTATTTATTCTCTCTGAACCTCAACTTCCAAAGTAACTCTTCTCCCTGTGTTAGTCATCTGTATAGACAGATGTCATTTAACCTACCACACCTCCCCCAAAACTGAAAGATCCCTGAGAACACAGACCACATCTTACTCACCTATCTATGTATTCCATTCCCTTCACATCTTTGAACCTAGCCCAGTGACTTGGCATGTGTTTGATAAATAGTGATAATTATTCTGGCTATTATTATATGTTGGACACACACACACACACACACACACACACACACACACTCACTATTCTAAGTAATAATCAGTCTTCTTTCTAAATACTTCTTAAACTTTTGCTATGGTCAAATGAAAACTATGAAGCTTTAGTCCAGTGATGGCGAACCTATGACACGCGTGTCAGAGGTGACACGCGAACTCATTTTTTTGGTTGATTTTTCTTTGTTAAATGGCATTTAAATATATAAAATAAATATCAAAAATATAAGTCTTTGTTTTACTATGGTTGCAAATACCAAAAAATTTCTATATGTGACACGGCACCAGAGTTAAGTTAGGGTTTTTCAAAATGCTGACACGCTGAGCTCAAAAGGTTCGCCATCACTGCTTTAGTCTCTACTTTCCCCCGATTTTATAAAGCCTGACTTCAACCAAGGGTTCTAAACTTTAACAATGTCCTCCCAAATCTAAGAATTCATGCACTAAAGCAGCAGTTAAGAATTTTGTAGAATGGAACCAAAGCTGAAACATATATATAAAAAATAACTGCCTAAAATCAGTCCAGTTAAAAAAATTAAAAAATAGCAACTACCATTTACTAAGTGATGACCACACACCAGGCACTGTGCTAAATGCTATTACTTATAATCCTGATTTAATCCTTACAATAACTATACCCTTGTGCATTAGTTTAGGAAAACTGGCCTGTGGGGTATAGTTACTCCTAATTTATATTTAAAAAATTAAGGTATAGACCTTGCTCAAAGTCAGTCTCTCTCTCTTAACACATACTCATACTTTTTCCCCCTGAAAAACATCTAGATCATTCTATTCCCATAAATGACTCCCAATTTAATAGCTACAATTTTTGTAAAAACAGAAATAACCAAAGAATGCTCAGGCAATGTTTCTCCACAGATATTCCATTTTATTACACAACTTGAAATAATAACATTTTGATTCACTGCATTTACAAAATACCTTTCATCTAAGAAACAAAACGTGATCCCTTAATACAACTTCATCAACCTTCTAACACCAGAGGTAGATAGAAAGTCTAATCATTCTAATTTTATAGAAGGCAAAAACCAAGATGTTTGGGAAAGGTTTTGCCTTGGTAGTGGAACTTGAATTCCGTAATTATGGCCTAGGAACACCATGTGGATTAGTAAACTCAATCTAACAAACAGCCACTCACCTAAGGCAGTGGTCTGCAAACTCATTAGTCAACAGAGCCAAATATAAACAGTACAACGATTGAAATTTCTTTTGAGAGCCAAATTTTTTAAACTTAAACTATATAGGTAGGTACATTGTTATTAACTTAATTAGGGTACTCCTAAGCTGGCCTTTGCTAAAAACATCCTCAATCTGATTGAGGTACGTTCGCTGAGGTTGACCCCTTCCAACTCTCCCATCCACACACGTCTTGTATACTTGTTTCGTGTATCTTTTGTCACCCGCGCGCGATTTGCGGAGGCGACTAGCACTAACCACTGAACAATGAGATTGCTGACTGACTGGCTCACTCAACTCCTGAATGAATCGAGCGTGCCTCCCCCGCGCTGCGTCTCCCGCGGCCCGACCGACACCCCCCACTTCTTCTAACGCCACTTCTTCAAAATAGACTCGCCCAGGCCGAAAACCGACTTCTGCGCATGGGCCAAGAAGTTTCAATCGCACTGTACGTGAGCGCCCGCACATGGTATTTTGTGGAAGAGCCACACTCAAGGGGCCAAAGAGCTGCATGTGGCTCACGAGCCGCGGTTTGCCGACCACTGACCTAAGGCAAAGACGGATTAATGCATTGAGAGTAACAGAGGAAAAAGCTGATTTCATTCATTATGCCAATATCTGGCTACCAGCTTTGTCTGGTAAAAAATTATATCTATGTATTCTGAAATTTTCTTTGTGGCCCAGTTTACTCGATATTTTATTTATCTGTATGGTCACAGTGACTTTTAAAAATGACTTTTAAAGTCTTTTTTAAAATTTAAATGTTATACAATTATAACCTGGTTATGACACTTTAAGAGGGACACTGAGGCATCCAAAGAAGAGTAAAAGGGTGAGAGGACTAGAAATAATGTCATAAAGCCTGAATAAGCCTGGCCAGTGTGGCTCAGTGGTTAAGCACTGACCCATGAACCAAGAAATCACTGGTTAGATTCCGGGTCAGGGCACATCCCCAGTAGGGGGCGTGCAGGAGGCAGCCGATAGATGTTTCTCTCTCATCCATGCTTCTATCTCTTCCCCTCTCCCTTCCTCTCTCTCTCTCTCTCTGAAAAATCAGTAAAAAAAAAAAAAAAAAAAAAAAAAAAAAAAAAAAAAAAAGGCTTTAAAGAAAAGCTGAATGAGTTGGGAGAATTTAATCCCCCAAAAAGACTTAAAAGGAATCTAAATTAGTTCGTTTGTTCATTCATTCATTCAAACATTACTTACTATCGCCTATATCCCAAGAATTAAGCCAGGAATTGGGAATTCAACAATGAATAAGTTATAGTCACTGTCCTCAAAGAGTACAGAATTTACAGGGGACAGAGGTGATTATAATACAATGTGCTAACTGCTATAGTAAGGCAAGCACAGGGGGATTATGGGAATTCATAGAAGGGGTACCTGGTATAGACCGGGAAGTGGGTAATAATCAAGTATGGTTTTTAGAAGATAAGTTTTGTTCCTCAAAGATGACCAAAATTAGCCAGACTGAAGGTGAAGAAGGGGATTAAAAGAGGAGCAATGCAGGAAAGAGGCAGCAGATGTGAAAACCCCAGTAGTGAGAGGAAACGTGATCCATTAAGGGCACCACACATTTACCAGCAGACCTGGAATGTCGGCTAAGAAGGGGCAAAGTGGCCGGCCGGGGCCCAGAAAGGGCAGAGGACCCACATGTAAAAGGCCACTGCTCACCTGCTGTGAGGGTACACTTCTCCTTGAAGACTGTGAGAAGCAGTAAAAGGGAAGATAGGCTTAGAACTCACATCAGCAAGACAATTCTGACCGCAGTGTGCAGGAGGGACTTCAATGGGGCAAGACTGGAGGGAGGAAACTATTGGGAGGCTGTAGCAAACCTTCCTAAGGTTGCGACCCTTTAATACAGTTCCTCATGTTGTGGTGACCCCCAACCATAAAATTATTTTCGTTGCCCCTTCATAACTGTAATTTTGCTACTGTTATGAATCGTAATGTAAATATCTGATATGCAGGATGTATTTTCATTGTTCGCGACCCAATGGTTGAGAACCGCTGGTAAGACCCTGAACAACCTTTATAGCAACAGGGGTGCTGGCAAGTAGACAAGACTCCAGAATGATTTAGAGGTAGGGAATGACCGCATGTGGGGCTGAGGAAACCCCAGGAGGCTGTGCAGGGTGACTGGCAGGTCATCTGGGGTAAGCAGCTGGGTAGATATGGGAGAATTCACTAAGATCGGAAATCTCAGAGAAGTATGTTCAGAGGGAAGACGACTGGCAGAGTTATCACCTAGAAGAGAGAACAGCCCTGTTTTATGGCTAAACCAAATCTTTGAGTGGGTAGTAAAGGTAGACAAATCTCAGAAAAAGAGTGTTCTGAGATTCAGCTACATGAAAACAGAATAGGCTACCTTGGCGAATAAAGAGCATTCCTGCCACAGAGATGCTCAGGAAGAGTCTGGATGATCACCTGGCAAGCTGAAGTCAAGCATCTAAGGAGAGTAGGCTTAGATTGGGGCTTCCCGTCTCATTCTCCACACCACAGGCAGAGTCTTTCATAAACACGGAGCTGGCCAAGGCACTCTCCTACTGAAAGTCGTCTATACATTGAGAGGAAAATTCAAACACATGACCTTGCATGACCTGGCTCCTGTCTATCTCCTTTCCTCCCATCACCCCTATTGCTCTTCTCCTCTCTCTCCATATCTCCCCTCAACTCAGCACCCCACCCTGTGCACAGCCAAACTGGCCTACTTACAAATATGCTGAGTTCCTTTTCACCCCAGGCCTTCACGTGTGCTCTCCCCTCCCTCTGACGTGCCCTTTCTCTGGCTTTTGATGTAGCTAGTCCTCCTCATCCTTCTGGGAAATGTCACTCTTCCTCAGAGAGTCTTCCCCAAGCATGCAGTCTAAATCTAAACATATTCCTGCCTACTCTGCTCTCTTCAAAACTTGTTTCCAAACTAATTATAAAGTATAGTTATTTGTATTTTTGGATTTGGGGGGGGAGGGGGTCTGTGTGCTTACAAGATAGCAAGCTCCAAAGGACAAGGACCATATTGTATTCTTAATGCATAGGACAGCACCTAATGAATTGAATACACTCAATAAAATTGTTGATTAATTATCAACATGAGGCACAGAACAAGGCCATGCCAGGGTGGCATATTAAAATCACCTGCAGGACTTGTTCAAGTTGCATTCCTCCCATAATAGAAATCACTACTGGAGCAAACTGTTACCATTTGGGAGGCTGTCATATCCTAAGGGAAGATGCTGCAACAAAAGGCTGAGAACCACTAGATCAGACACTCTCTGTCCAACCCAAAGATTTTATAATACTCTGAGTATAAATGATACTTTTTAAAAAATCAAGCTAATTCACTCATGTTAAAACCAAACCTGAGAGAACTGAAAATTTATTCTGCTTCTTCTCTGTCTTGCCATCTTTTTCAACTCTATCCTCTTTTTATAAAATGATAAAATTTGACCTAAAACACCAGGGAAAGTCTCGGGTTTCCTCAAAGTTCATGGTCAGTCTGTGTAAATATCTTTTCTGCAAGTAGTGGTAGTAATTAAATGCCCTGACCACTATGAGTTGAGTGTAATGAGTGGCCCTCAGTCCCCATGCCTCCACTCTGTTGGACCATGGTTCACATGCCCAACAAGTAGGAAGAGAGAAGCTACAAAGCATTGCTTGGCAAGGTCAAGCCCCTGGATGAGAACTAAAAAATCTACCCCATGATCACAAGACAGATGACTCACTGGTGAATAACCAGGCTGTATTTTAAGACAGAATGAATTGCTTAAGAAGGAACCATACTTTAAGAGTGGTATGTTTGTAGAAGACAAGTTGGTGGGTAGATATAATGACACAACAATCAAGGAAGTGACTTTGGGGAGGGGACAGGAGTAAAGATAGAGTCAGAGCAGAGACTTTAAATTACCTACAGTAAAGTCCCCTGGCAAAAACAAAAACAAAAACCAAGACTCAGGGTTAAGACGGGAAGGAGAGGTATGGAAGGGAAAGTAGAAGTCTAAACTACATCTCAGCTGATAAAGGGCTGTGCAAATACTGTCTACAGCCTTAAACCCAGAAAAACCTGGCATAGAATGAAAGGGTTTTTTTGGTTTCATGTTGGTTTGTCAGTCACTGATGTGAATACATACACACAGAGCAATCACCTTCTCTGGGTCATCTTCAAATACAGGCATATCTCATTTTATTGCACTTTGCCTTATTTACTTTGCAGGCACTATGTTTTTTATAGAGTGAAGGTTTGCAGCAACCCTGCACCGAGCAAATCTATAGCGCCATTTTTCTAATAGCATTTACTCACTTTGTGTCTGAGTCACATTTTAGTAATTCTTGCAATATTTTAGTAATTCTTGCAATATTTCAAACTTTTTCATTATTTGTTATGGTGATCTGTGATCAGTGATCTTTGATGTCACTATTGTCATTGTTTTGGGGAGCCATAAACTGCATCTATATAATATAGCAAACTTAATAAATGTGTGTGCTCTGACTGCTCCACTGACTGGCCATTCCCTATGTGTGTCTCTCTCTCCTCCAGCCTCCCCATTCTCTTACATACAACAATATTGAAATCAGACAAATTAATAACCCTATAGTGGCCTCTGTGTGTTCAGGAGATAGCTACAGAGGAGAAGTCAATGAAAACTTCAAAGCTTCAAAGGACAGGCTGACTCTCTTGTTAGGAAATAATGTAGCTGGTGAGTAAGTTGAAGCCAGTGCTCATTTACCATTCTGAAAATCCTAGGGCCCTTAAGAATTATGCTAAATCTACTCTGCCTGTACTCCATAAATGGACCATCAAAGCCTGGATAACAGCATGTCTGTTTACAACATGGTTTACTGAATATTTTAAGCCTACTAAAATTGAAACCTACTGTGCAAAAAAAAAAAAAAAATCTTTCCCTATATTACTGCTCCCTGACAATGTGCCCTATCACCCATGAGCTCTGATAAAGATGTACAACAAGATTAATGTTGTATTCATGCCTGCTAACACAACATCCATTCTGCAGCTCATGGACCAAAGAATAATCATGACTTTTAACTCTTATTCAAGAAATACATTTTGTAAGGCTGCCATAGATAGTGATTCCTCTGATGGATCTGGACAAAGTACATTGAAAACCTTCTGAAAATAATTCACCATTCTAGATACCATTAAGAACATTCATGATACATGGGAAGAGGTCAAATAAGAGTTTAGAAGAAGTTGAATCCAATCTTCATGGGTGACTTTTAGGGGTTCAAGACTTCACTGGGGGAAGTAACTGCAGATGTAGTGGAAATGGCAAGAGAACTAGAATTTAAAGTGGAGCCTAAAGATGTGAATGAATTGCTGCAATTTCATGATAAAACTTAAACAAATGAGGAGTTGTTCCTTATGGATGTGGTTTTTTGAGATGGAATCTATTCCTGGTAAAGATGATGTGAAGATTGTTGAAATAACAAAAAAGGTTTAGAATATTACATAATGTTAGTTGATAAAACAGCTGGCAAAGTTTGAGAGAATTGACTCTAATTTTGAAAGAAGTTCTACTGTCGGTAAAATGCTATCAAACAGTGTCACATGCTACAGAGAAATCATTTGTGAGAGGAAGAGTCAGTTGATGTGGCAAAATTCACTGCTGCCTTATTTTAATAAGTTGCCACAGCCACCCCAACCTTCAGCAACCACCACTCTGATCAGTCAGCAACTGTTAGCATCAAGGTAAGAACCACCACCAGCAAAAAGATTAGGACTTGCTGCAGGCTCAGATGATGTTACCTCTTTGTAGCAATAAAGTATTTTTTAATTAAGGTACGTATATTTTTTAGCCATAATGCTACTATACACTTAATAGACTAGTATAATGTAAACATAACTTTTATATGCATCAGGAAACCAAAATATTCGTGTGAGTTGCTTCATTGTATTATTTCCTTGTGGTGGTATAGAATGGAAGCCACAGTATCTCTGATGTATGTATGTACAACAATATGTTTACTAGCTAAATAACTGAATGTACTAACTAGTATAACAAAGATGACCTAAAATTCTATCAACTTAATCAGGTCACTCTTTCTACTTGAGCACCGTGATAGTCTGGAAGTTCTCAAGCCTGTCAGAAAAACACTTTGAAAGGCTCAAGTCTCTAGTATCCATTACAGTGTGGGGCAATGTTAGCATGAGTTGATGAAAATTATCTTCCTTCCAAAATAGCTTCAATCTCCTGTGCAACCAAAGATACAAAAATGAGCAACGTGGCTGGTCAATTTAAATTTTACCACTTTACTCTTTCCTTGTCTCTTTCTGGTGAAGATGTTAATAGATAATGATACTGCTAAAAGATGGACAAGCAAGAAAAAAAAAGCATTAAACAATTTATAAACCAGATCATCAAGGCATGAAATAGTCAAAGCACTGAATTTTCTGTATAATTTGATAATTGAAGGAAAACCATTCCATAGACCAAAATTAACAGTTTAACATGTTGAATTTCATCTTTCCCTATAAAGTCCTTTCTCTTTGGTCGATATGTGGCTAGCTAGGGTAACCTAACTGGTCATATTTCTTCTATAAGACAAAAAAAAAAATACAGATTTTTTTGGTTTTATAGAAAAGAGGTGATATCCCATGCACCTTTTCCCCACTCCCAACTTTGTAGATAATCATGCTTATGGACATGCTTTACTCGCTTGCTCTCACCTATTGCTTGGAAGTGCATCTGAGACTGCTGGGCTGCTGTGTTGAGAAGGTCCAGCCCGGGTATTAACCTACAAGTAAAGAAAGAATCTTGATCAGTTTTACGTTCTGAGGATACAGTTCTAATTAACCTATAATTTGCCACAAATTTCTCATTTCACTATGAAGGTTAATTAGTTTGATGCTAGACAGACCCATGGTTGGAGTCTATTTAGTATATAGGTTACAGAACTATACAAACTGTATATTACATAATACTCTATTACTGTCACTATTCAAATACTTAAACAGTGCTGAGAAAAAGAAGAAACAAATAGGAATTTTTTTCTATTTATTGTCTCGCATTGAATTTAATTCTAGAGCAAAAATTCCATTTACCGTTTTGTTCTGTTTCATATACAAAAACTCAAGACCCATATGTTCAAAAAAGTACATTAAGAATACATCAGGGGTTAGTGGTGAACCTCAAGCTGTCATATTCCTCCAGCTCTAAAACTAAGCAGAACACTGTAGAATGTTCCATATTCATACAAAAAATGAAGTCCAAATAATGAATTATAAAATGTTTGAACCTAAAAGCTAGATTTTCCTTCAAATGTAAAGCCTTAAAACAGAAATCCAGAATTTGAAATGTACAGAACAACGAAAAGACATTAAATAGATATATGTTTCTAGCATAAATATGTCAAACGAAGAGGGGGTGGGCACTATGCTTATGTGCTTTATTAATCACTGAAATGAAGTCTATATTTTCACTCAAATAAATCTTTGTGGAGACCAGTACCCAGGCTCATTCTGAAGAAACAGACCAACAAAACAATTCCAAATAATAAAATATATAGCAATAAAACCTCTGTATCCAAATATATACACATATTAAGCAAATACTACAGATGAATCCCCCTCCACCTCCCATTTTAAAAAAGAAAAAAAAAAGATTGCTTGTCAGAGCTTGAGAAAGTGCAGTTTTATTTGACATTTCAATAAGTGGAACACAGCATTACAAATCCATCTAACTTTACTGAAACAATTATTGAAATTCGTACCTTCAGGCCATGTATGTTCCGTTCCCCAGGAGGCTTGCAGGCTGAAACAGTAATTGACTAAATTGTAGAACACATCAGGGCCATTTACAAATTTGCTCAAAATGAATCGTTTAAAAAGAAATGAGGGTGACACCAAAATTAGCAGAGAGAAATGATTGAAAAGTGGCTCCCAAGACCCAAAGTGGGAATTATGAACCAGGGTTTTTAACTTGCAGGAGTGAGCATTTATAAATGCAAAGAGCTTTCTGACACCACCTTATATAAATTCCAATTTCTGCTTAAAACATATAAAAATCAAGTTAACTGAGCTAAAATGATTATATTCCTTTCATAATTCAAATTTCTGCAATCTTTCCTCACTCTACTACATTGTATGTCTGCTATCACTTTAACTACTTTGAAAATAGCTAGGTTTTTTGGGGGGTGGGGTGGTGGGGGAGGGTAGACGGAAGACAGAGGAGTAGAAGGGCCTTTTAAAGCCAAAATGATTGTTAGAGATTCAAAGATGGAATGTTCAAGTCTGCACAGCAATAAGCAATCAAATTTATTAAAATACAGAGATATCACTAATTTTACTATATTTCTTGCAAATCTTGACATATGCTAATATTTAAGTCTAAAGATAAAGCTGTGCCAAGAAAAATAATATTAATTTCCTGACACCATACTGAGTTAGAGGTTAGTATTTTTCCAATTCAGCAAATGCTTCTTCATCAATTGTTAAAAATAGAAAAGCTTCCTGCACATGCTATAGGCTGCTTTCATCTGAAAACTACAGTGCCCTACATATTATGTTAAGGGGCTGTCAATTTTGATAGATTGTTTGGGGAAGGATGAATTTGATTTTTTTTTCTCCTCTCTCAGAAGTACATGTATTTTTCCTTTTTCTGACAACAAGAAATACAGCTGTTTAATAATAATAATATGAGTAATAATTACAAATCACATCAGTAGCTTTAAATTTATATACTTCAAGTATATTCAAATTTATTGTTATTTTCCTAGAAAATATATCTAAACCTTAATAAAGAATTTTTATTTGTTTTTCCAAAATACATTAAAAGTAAGACTCCAAATCTTCTTTCCATAAAATGGAAATTAAAATTTTGAACAAAACAACAGTCACATAGATTTGACGCTTGGTCCTTCAGGGATCATTAATACTTCCTAAGACATTTCAGAGTATTTCCACCGAAGTACTAGTGCATTCATAAGCTTTATTTAATAAGTGGCTAACTAAGCAAATAGAGACAGGCATCAACTCTTATCTCTTAACATCTGCCTCATTCCTCAGTTTCAAACCTTTATGACTGAAAATCTGATAACCCATGAACACAGACAATAGTGTGGTAGGCCTGGGTGAGGGTTGGGGTAGGGTGGAGGGGCAATATGGGAATACTAGTAAAAGGGACATATGTAATACTTTCAACAATGGAGATAAATTAAAAAACAAAACAAAACAAAAACCTAGTAACCCCATATTTCCTAAGTTGTAGAGTCAGAAGTTACTATAAAGCTAGTAAATTTTCATACTTATTAACATTTAACATATTTTTCTAACAACAGAGAGGACTTGTAGCCATGAACTGGGAGTTACCATCCAAAGCAATTGTCCTACTTGGAATGAAGAGAACATCTGGTGCTAGAACAGAAACTTTATCTCCAGTCTTTCTCACTTATTCAGTCCAGAAATTCTTAACATGGGGCCTGACCACAGAATCTAAGGTCTGAGGGTCTCTAACCAACTACACAGACCCAGTTAATATATCCAATATGTCTATATACTAATTGTACAAGTTTGTTTAATCTCACTTATCTATATGTGATGTACATAAGCAAGCAAAAAGCAAGACTACAAAAAGCTAAAAAGAGTTGTACAATAGCATGCAAAAACAACCTACACAAACCCATGGGGGTAGAGTAACTAAGTCTCATATTTTTAAAAATTTAAATTTGGCATGGAAGGACTTTATTTAATAATTTATTAGAGCCTAATCGGTTCTGTGTTCGGAATATTCCTCACTCTTCTCCACTCTCCTACAAACCCCTATAAACTTCCCCCAGGCACACCACTAATATTTTAACTTATATGCCTCCGCTTTCTTTTCTTTTTTAGCCTTTTAATTACTTTTATTATTCAAAAAAGCTTCTTTAAAAAAAATAGCTTTCCGACTCTGTGCTGTGCCTTCAGTACTTTCACAGCGCTTTTCTGCTCCTCAATGAGGAAAGCACGCCTGATCCTGTCACAGACACATTTAGCACACATGGATCCACCACAGGCTCTGCTGACATGTTTCACCGTTTTAGACAACCTCATTAGAACTTTAGGTCTCACAGCACAAACTCCACGCAGTTGTCCTGGGCACATGCCACATGCAGATTTGGGGGCTTTCCCAACTTTCTTGGTATAAAGGTAAACAATTCTACTATTAGGAGTTCGAGGCAGTCTAGCTTTGTTGGAGGCTGTATTGTAGGACAGCCTCGACGTATGTCAAACGCTGGACCATTGTGCATGCCTGAAGTCACCGTCCCCGGGAGAGGAAAACTGCCCTTCTACTTTCAGCAAATTATATTAGAAACGAAATTCTTATTCAAAGGGTACATTAACCACTTATAAGCTGTGTGATTATAAAATTACTAAACCTCCCTGGACTTCAATATTCTTACCTATACAATGAAAGCAATAATACCTAATAGGCAAAACTGTTGGGAGAATTATAAATAATAACACAGCAATATTAGTACCGGAACAGAGCAGATGTCTGAAAATGGTTGTTATTATCATGGGAGGGGGCACAATGGTATACAGAGTAACACTGACAGGACTGCTCACAAAAGAAAAAATATTCCTTGTACAGAAATAATGTTGAAACTTGACGAAGTTTTCCAGTCACTAAAAATATTAAAAAGCAATCTGCATCCTTATTATTGGACTAATATACAAAAATAGCAAGTTCTTTTCTTTTAGTTTTTAGTCCTCAAGTACAATAGAATTAGATTAATTATAATTCTTGTTTCAGACACACTGTCAATGGCCCAATTTTATTTACTTAGCTCTTTAATAAGCTATTATTAATAATTTACTAAGTACTCCCAATCCCACCTCCTACATTATTGCCAGAAGAGCAGCCCTGCTCTTGAACCCAGCTCTGTGGGCTGGCCGAGTCACCTGCCTTTGGAGACTTTATCAGTGCAAATAAGAGTCTACTAGTTAATTGAGCCATTCAAACTTCAGAGTGTTATAGGTAATGAAAGTCTAGAATGTTTAATTGGAAAACTCATACCATGATTATTTGTACAGTATCAGTTAACGAAGGTAAGTTTAAGTTTTAATTATTTCAATTAAGTTATTTCTAGAAGAGTTACTTAGAGAATTTCCATATCTGTTCCATCAGTTAGAAAACATGGATTCCAAGTGGGACAATGTATAATGGGTAAAAGACTTAATGGTTTATATAATTAAACTGCTCTTTTTCTCCATTACTCAAATTTTGAGGGAACGTTTATATACACGTGAACAATCATATCTGATATAAGCTAGTATTGACAAACCTAAAAGGGAAAAAAGCAAATTATTTGACCAAGTGATTCACCAAGACTTACCTTAATCAGCTTGTATTTTTACAGACTTAACAATTTCCATTTATGAGAACTTTCCCTTATTTAGAAAAAGCTACCCTAAGAAAACCAGCTCCAAACATTCTACCAAAAATTCTCTCCTAAAGTCCTCGGTAAACCTTGGCATCTGTTCTAGCTGAAAGCTTTCTCCACAACAGCAGCCTGGACTATCATCATGAGTCACAATTTATAAATACCCCAAATTAAAGTAATTCATTTGCCTTGGTTTAGAAACCATGCGGACCCCCAAAGTATTCTTTAAGCGAATGTAAATATGTACTTCAAAAACAAAAAAACAATCTAGTTAGTTTAATTTACTCTAGTAAATTAGATATTTTATCTGCCATAACTATAATATAGCCTGCAATCCCCACAATAATGAATACTTCTTTTGTGGGTTTTGTTGTTTGTTTGTTTTTCAAATTAAGAGCTAAACAACATGTTATGTGCATTTAAACCTTTGGAAAACATAACTGTTGATGAAACAGTTTACTGAAATAATCATTGTTGATTAGAATTTGTTCAACATTACCTCTCGGAAATATCTGCAGAGGCTCTATTAACTGTCCATTTACTTGCTGTTCCATTACTGTGGAATAATACTGCAAAGAGATTATAGAAAGAGATTAGTCAGTAATGTATGAATACTGGAACAGGCACTTATGGGTTGCTTAATTCATAGTACTTTTGTAAATTGCTGGTGTATATATATAAGCCTCGGGAATACTTTGTCCCCATTTGCACATTAAAATGACTATAGTGAATATTCAGGATTGAAAGCCCAGTATAGTGTTATCCTCCACACTGTCATTTATCTTTAAAAGTAGAACTGTTGATTAAGACTTTAGATTAGTATTTGATCTGTAGAAGTATTTTGAAAATGAAATGTATTAAAAATAACACAAGGCATTTTAGTGGAATGTTTTCTTATTCTTTTCCCCTGGATTTTGCAAAGCAAAATGAAGATGCCTCACATTTAGCTTGGATCTCTTTGCCAGTTAGTTAATCAAACATTATTCGTATTTGGGTATAAAATACACAGATGATGAAAAACTAAGTAATAGAGACTGTAGAACAAGCAAACAAGACATGACTGATCCAAAGATGATAGGATAATTTGATTAAAAGGTAGCCCAGTTTCATACAAACATACCTTTTATGCTTTAATCTTATAAACACTTTAGTATAGATCAAATTTCACTTTAAAATTCTGGGTACAAAAAAATAAAGTTTCAAGTAAAAAAGCTTTCACGCTCCTTCAAAAACAGATTCATTCAGTAGGTTAAATTATAATCTGATTCCCATTTTCCTTAATATGAGAGTCGATGAGCTTATGCCCATCTAACCTGGAAACCACTTCTGTGCCCTCACTTCTATAACACTTGACAAACCACAAAGTGATGTTCTTGGTGGCAAAATATCAACAATGAAAACTTCCGATTTGGTGTTTTGAGGAGCTATTTTTATATTAAAAACATGTTATTTAACTACTACATTTTCAGGAAATTCTTCCTTGATCATTATGTGCTGACATTCTTAAGTTTCTTTTGAGAAGATATAGGTTTTTGTCCTCTTATTGCTTTTATGTACATTAAATTATTATAAGATCAAGTTTTCTTGTTTCCCTTAGAAATAATGTAATTCTTTATTTCTACATCTTAAATTCTACATCATCTTGGAAATAAAAAAGTTAACAAGTCTAAGGCTCTTTGCCCTAAAAACAAAGTGAAGGTGAATTTATGACAGATATGGATGGATATAAGTGTACCCTGCTCTCCAAGGCTTTCACACTATAGAGGAAACTGATCCTCTCTTTCTATGTATGTAAAAACTTATATACATACAGCAAAAACATATGCGATGTACTCTCCAGAATACATACTAAAGTAGATGTCTTTCAGGAGACTATATTCCTTAAAACCCCAGAAATATAGTGTCGCTATTACTCAAACAGTGATGACAAGTAAATGAAATATCAATCATGTAGGCTGTCAACCTTTTGGGACAGCAATAACTGTTAACAAGTAGTCTGGAAAAATTGTCCGAAAATGACTTGTCCTCGGCATACCAGTGTTTGAGGTTTCCTTGGAAAATTAAGATGCCAGTGGCTATTTGGAACATTGCTCAGGTATTCTTTTTAATGGGAAATTTGCTGGTTATTGATCCACAGCATGTACCCCCTTGCTTCTGGAAGGCTGCAAGCAACTTTCCAATCAGTGGCTGTCAAAAAAATTACTGCCTTTTTATACTGATACAAGACAACAGCAGTGGTGGTGTTCTCCTATAGTTAATGCTTTTCTTTAATTAACTGCTATGTACAATAGGTTAGTAATTTTAGTTACTACTTCACCACAATCCTAGAAATCAAAATAAAATATCCTTATGCTTTATCTAACAAATTAATTATAGTGTTGTCTGAAACTAGCGCTTGGGGTCAAGTTTGAAAACAAATAACCTCAAATGTAAAGGGTCAGAACAGGTGCAATGCATTTTTTTCCTACTATAAAACCTTGCATGCATGAAATTGACCTGTTTTCCAACTTTATTTATTTACCTCACAAAATAAATTTTTAAAAATGATTTCCCTTTCATTTCAAACCTGTGCCAAATCAACTGGAAAGCTAGATATATTTTTATAATCACTGTAAGACTTTTTTAGCAACCTATAAACATCTCTTTGGATTGTATGATTAACTCAGTCACAGTAATGATACTAAGTATGCCATTTGCCAGTTCCTCTAAAGCAAGTAGTTAGAATTTGTTTTTTGTTTTCTACAATTCTTCCAAACTCAGGGAACCTTTTCTCCTGCTGAAATACTGATTTTGATCTGTGTTTGTAGTAACAGAGAATCTGTGTTCCACATGGCAAAGTAATTCACCATCAAGGACAAACTATAAAGGATGGTAATTAAACCTGTGGTGCGGGCCTACTCCAGGCAACTGGCCTGAGGAACAGGCCTATTGAGGACCAGGAGGCTGCCAACAAGGCACCAGACCTAGGAGCTCAGGCTACTACTTACACGGCATTCCCTAAGGGGCATGGATAAAACTCGAGCCACACACAGTATCTCCTGTCACAGAGCAGGCCTATGCTGCCTAGTGAAATAAGCAAGGAACTTGGAGGAGTTAGAGGACTCAAACCCAGGAGTCTCAGTACTGGCCATTTCTGAGCACAGGATTAATGTGAGCTTATAATGAGAAAATATAAGACAGCACTTAATAAGCTGCAAAGCAAGTTATTTTTAGATCTTGATCCTCTCAGTGTTTTTATATATTCTCCCTTTAAAGGGATTCTTTCCAATTTTGTTCCAAATGGTGATAAAATATAAACAATGACAAAGATGACTTCTACTAGACAAAAACAAAATGAAAAACAACCAACCAACCAAAGGCCTCAATCTTGTATGCCAAGATGCTTCACATGGTTCAGACAGAAAAGTAACAGTAACCGTTATAACTTTAAGGAAGTCATAATTTGAAGTTGATCTAAATAACTTTCTGAGCTTAGTCTCTATAATTCTAAGCTGGCTTTCACTGCTCCTAACACGAATCCCTGGACATAGTAGGTGCTTGATAAATACGTATTGTTTGAAATGGGGTCCAGTCTTGACTCTGCCACTTATTAACTTGTAGTGGCCTCCAAGAAGTCATTTAACCTCCGTGAACCTTAGTTTCCTCCAAATGAGAATAAAGAGATCTACTCTATAACACACGGTTAGTGTGAAGCTCAAAATTAAACTGCAGAATAGAATTAGTGAAGGCACTTTGTAAACTGTAATGCATTAATAGTAATTGAGAAATTAAAAAGTGAACCTTCTAATACTGTAAAAATATTAAGCACAGCATTTTGAGTAGAAATGCTCCAGCATTTAAAAATACAGAAGCATTTTGTATAAAAAGTATAAAACGTTGTGCTCAACCTGAATACATCAGCAGCAGTTACAAAATGTTTTCTGCTGGTATCCCTTGCAGAATCCGTTACATGCAGTAATTGCAGCAATAATCAATAAGCTAACTGAGTAAAAGATTAATCAGGTTTGTGACTGCTAATGGAATCTCCAGTACCAGACTCAGATTAGTTTCAGAGTCCCTTTGAGATGCTCTTCAAAATCCTTAAACAATTTTAATAAGGATGTGACAAAGTTCAGCATAGTTATCCAAAAATCTAATTAATTTGAAACAGAGGGCCAAATTCAACAAGGGGATAGCAAGAACAATTTTTTGCTTTGTTTTGTTTGCAAGTTTATCAAACAGTGTTCCTATTTGTTATAAACCTAATTCTAATTCTAAAAACACAATTCAATCAATAATTACAACATTTTTTTCTTCATGGAAATCTGCCATATGAAAAACCTGAATTCCAAAACAGCAGTTTAATTTTACAAGGCACAAGTTCTCTATTAAAAGAGAGAGAGAAGAGACAAAGAGAGAGCAACACACACAGAGAGAAAAGACTATCACTCATTGAATACCTACTGTGTTGGGCTCAGTATTACATACCTACATTTATTCATTTAATTTGTCACAGCCTTATCCTATTCTGTGAGGATCATCACCCCTGTATTTCACAGACAAAACAAAGGCTTTATCGGTGAATCAAGAAAAATAATTCTTTCAATCTAGTTCATGCACTCAGAACAAGAAATGTATGTTTACTATTTAAAAGCCAAAAGGTAAATTACCTGATATTTCTCATACACAAAACATTTAACTAGATAAAGCAGGCTGCTGGGTGGACTGCTGAGCTGGTGGAGAGCTTTGCTTCCTCCTTCATACCCTGTACGGGTTAGGCCAGGTCACCTGATCTTTCAGGGGATACATGAGGCAGCATGGTGCATTGCAAAGATTCCTGTATGACAAGGGGCCTTCCTGCCTTCTTCAGTGACCCTCTCTGGCTTTCCTATCTCCCTAACCACTGTGCTCCGTTTCCTGTAAGTGGTTTTTTCCCCCACCCATCCTTTAAATGATGGAGTTCCCCATGGTTTTTCATCAACCTTCTCTTCTTATTTTATACTCTCCTTGAGTTAACTTCGGCCACTTCAAAGGTTTCAATTACCAGAGGAGTCATTGAGACTAATTAGGAGCTGATGAATCACAAATCTTTATTTCCAGCCCAGATTTCTCTCCTAAGATTCGGTACATAACCAATTGGTTGTCCACAGGCTCCTCAGATTCAACAGGTCCCTACCTCTCCCACCCCTCCCACATGCCTTAGACATGTCTTCTGCCACCTGGGTTCACTATCTCAGTAAATGACATCACAGTGACCTAGTTTTCCAAGCCAGACATCTGAAAGTAATCCAGAGCACCTCTCTTTCCTTCTTCCCCACACTCAATCAGCAGTCTTATTAACTCTGCATCTTCCCACCTCTCAAATCCCTCAAGCTAAGGCCCTCCATGATCTTGCCTACCTTCCTTCCCAACCTCATCTCCTATCTTCCCTTCCTCCCCACCTCACTGCCCATAAGACACTGAATCACGGGTAGCTCCTCCTGAATGCACCAGGCATCCTTTCACCTGAGCCTTTACTCTTTTCTCTGCCCAAAACACCCCTCCCAGCCCCCTTGTCCTCTTAATCCACCTGGGCATCACCCTCTTCAGGAAGGCTTCTCTGTCCCCAAAGCCAGATCAAGTGCCCCTTTGTGCTTACAGAGCACCTAACACTTGAACTTTTTATCGCATTTATCACTCTGCCGGGTAATGAGCTTTTCTTATCCTCCCACACTGAACACTATTTCCTTTTTTGTTAATCTCCCTGATTGGACAATGAGTTCCTGAAGAAATAAATTATATGTCCATTGCACCTCCACCACCTGGCATAACACTTGGCCAGACAGTTGCTATCCCATAAATATTTACTGTATGAAAAACTGGTTGTATGAATAGTGGACGAATCAGTGAGTGATCTCAGGTCCCAGCTCTACGTTTAGTAGCTGTGTGACCTTGAAAAAGGCATGCAATTTGTTTGTGCCTCAGTAATCTCAGCTGTAAAAATGGGAAAAATACCTCCTTTGCTCACCCCATAAAGGCGTTAGGAAGAACCAAATCAAAGTAGCTGGTATATGGGAAACTTTCTTACAAAATACTTGAAAAAAAACCTTGAAAGAGGGCACAGTGCTATGAATCTCCCACTTCCAAGCAACAGTACATAGAAGAAAACGTTTATAACAATAGGTGACACAGAAACTATTAAACAAGATCACTGAAATTTTTAGACCAAGTACAGAAGAATTTAGCTAATTGGTTTACGAAGGCTGAGTCAGTATCCCTTCCCTTTCCCTAATTACCACAGTACTATAAACAGTAAAATAAGTAAAAGGGCACTATGAGGAGCAATGTCTGCTTCTCTTCTGGAAGTTCACCAAGGGCCGGGACCATGTCTTGTGTATTTTCTCTTAACGCAAAGGTATTAACCTGGGTCTATATGAGCCTCCGGACATCCTTAAGTTGCTAAAATTATGTGAAATGTCACATTGTGTGAATTTTCTAGGAAAAGAAAAAACAACTTTGTAGATTTTCAAAAAGGCCTGTGTCTCCTAAACCCTAAATAGGTACTGCCATGCAATGCCTACTATGTGTCTTACACATAATTGGTGCCCCCCAATGTTTAAGGGAAGGAGGCAGAAAGGAACTAATACACACATGATAACTATACTCATTGGTTGTACTTCTAACTTACTCAGTGGCAAGTCTTACATATAAAAAAGGGCTTATTTATTATTCTATACATTTATAACAAAACAATTTCCTAAATCTCTCCTTAGCATGTCTTCTAACAGATAATATAATTAGTGCAGTATTTCAACTTATAAGGAAGAGCATGCTATTTTTTTCCTAATGATAAAATTTTCAAATTCCTGTTTTGTCAATACTGTAAGCATACCCCATTATATGTAGCTCAGTCAGTAATTACAGCAATAATCAATAAACTAACCAGCTATTTGCAGTCCATAGTTAATTTATTAGTTTTCCCAGTGAAGAACCCAACAATCTTAACTCTGCCAAATGACTACAAATTCAATTACAACACTACTCAGAAGTGTCATTCATTACACCTTCTTTCAATTATTTTTTATACTTTACATTAAGAGGCTTTCTCTGACCTCTTAGGAAGAACACAACTGCTTCAGTGTTCAAAAATAACATATGAAGCTGATCTATTGTGAATACCAAATTAATAGCTACAGACTTACCTGGCTTCAAGTCCCCCCCCCCCTTCTCACTCACCTCATTGCCCCTGCAGAGGTAACAACAATGTGCAGATGCTCTTCCTTAAATGACTCTAGCCACATATGGTCAGGGATTAATTAGATAATGAGAAACAAAAGCACAATGAAAAGTCTTCCAGTGAAAGTTTGACAGAGAACAACTCTGGGGCCTATTTATAGGATAAAGTTATTGGCTAGGATGTGTTTATTAATGATTTGGAAGTAAAAAAGATGTTGGCCAGTATGTTGGCCAAGTTAATGATAAAACTTTGTTTTGGATAGTAAAACTGTTAGGGGAGCTCCAGCTGGTCTTAATAGAGTTTGGACAGCCAATAGCAGATGAAATTCAACTTGGACAAGTTTAAGGTAATGCATGTTCGCAGAGGAGTTTAAATTTGTATTCAGCAATGGTCCCAAATTTGTAGGATCCTCTCAGCTGAAGCTTTCAGAGTCATCCCCACAGTTAGCCTGAGGCAGACTACACTAACCTTTCACCTATTTCCAGGCTGCGGCAATTCTGCTGTACTTCTAAAATAGAAGTTTAAATAGTAGCTTCAGGGAACCTGCCACTTAAATAAAACAGGACCATCAGGCCATGCAGACAGCAGGCCAAATGGGACATCCCCTTACAAATAGACTGCTGTATTTAGCCCATTTTGATAGTGCTTTCATCAAGACCCCATCTACTGCTCACCTGATATTAAAATATAAATAAATCAAACAAATTTTGGTGAGGTTGTGAAAAGGAAACCCTCGTGCACTGTCAGTGGGATTGTAAATTGGTGCAGCAATTATGGACAACAGTATGGAGGGTCTTCAAACAATTAAAAATAAAACTACCATACTACCCAGCAATTCCACTTTTGGATATTTATCAGAAGAAAACAAAAAATACTTAATTTGAAAGATATATGCATCCCTATGTTCATTACAGCATTATTTACAATAGCCAAGATATGGAAGCAACACAGGTGTCCATGAATGGATGAATGGATATATATACAATGGAATATTACCCAGCCATAAAAAAGAATAACAGTAAAATCTTGCCATTTGCAACAACATGGATGGACCTAGAGCAGTGGTTCTCAACCTTTCTAATGCCGCGACCCTTTAATACAGTTCCTCATGTTGTGGTGACCCCCAACCATAAAATTATTTTCGTTGCTACTTCATAACTGTCATTTTGCTACTGTTATGAATCGTAATGTAAATATCTGATATGCAGGATGTATTTTCATTGTTACAAATTGAACGTAATTAAAGCATAGTGATTAATCACAAAAACAATATGCAATTATATATGTGTTTTCCGATGGTCTTAGGCGACCCGTGTGAAAGGGTCGTTCGACCCCCAAAGGGGGCGCGACCCACAGATTGAGAACCGCTGACCTAGAGGGGATTATGCTAAGTGAAATAAGTCAGATAAAGACAAATACCATATGGTTTTACTTATATGTGGAATCTTATATGTGGAAAAGAAAAAGAACAAACAAAACAGTTAGAAACAGACTCATAGATACAGAGAACAAACTGATGGTTGCCAGAGGGAGGAGGCTATTGAAATTGAAGACAGGGTGAAGGGGTTTATGAGGTACAAACTTCCAGTTACAAAATATATGTCACAGGATATAATGCATAACACAGGGAATATAGTCAATAATATAATAACTTTGTATGGTGACAGATGGTTACTAGACTTACTGTGGTGATCACATTGTAAGGTATGTAAATGTTGATCACTATGTTGTACACCTGAAACTAATATAATGTATGTTGACTATATTTTAATGTATGTCCCTTTAGATATATTTCCTAGGTTGACAATTTACTGAATTCCTCTAACTTTATTATAACAAATTTACATCCACCTTTCAGAGATATGTAGAAATGACTCTTCCTTGTTTCCAGTAAAACTGGCCCTGGGAGCATAGAGGTTCATTAGGAGCTGCCAACAAGAGCCTAATTCCAGGGTTATGGCCCACAGAAATCCTAGTGCTAGAAGTCCATCATTTCCCCTGAAGAGAAGCTCTTAGTCAGAGCCCCCAATTGCTGTACGTCATGGCTCTGCCCCTTCGTGCTAGCTGTTGCAACATAGGACCCTAGAGGAATCAATCTACGGGCTACCCTGAGTCCTCTACAGAGATGGAGCTGAACTGGGTGCATGGCCACATTAATGACAAAATATAGGTCCCACCCTGGCTGAGGCCTACTTATGCTCATTTTTTCCTTTGCTACCATGAGCTGCATAATAAACTCCTTGTTTTAATGTAAATTTGAGTATGCTTCTGCTTCTTACCAGCACAGGTACCCCAAGATATTTCACAACTGGACTAAATAAGGGGCTGCTATATTTTTATCACTATTTCAAGGTCATCCAAATGTCCCAGACAAAAAGAAGAGGAAGTTAAAATAATCTTCCCCTAAAAAGAAAAAAAAAGCTTTATTCATTGAATGAGAAAACAAAAGAAAAACTTATACAGTTTAGAGCATGCTATTATTTGAAGAAAAAAACGAAATTTCTAAATGCATAATAAACTCCTTGTTTTAATGTAAATTTGAGTATGCTTCTGCTTCTTACCAGCACAGGTACCCCAAGATATTTCACAACTGGACTAAATAAGGGGCTGCTATATTTTTATCACTATTTCAAGGTCATCCAAATGTCCCAGACAAAAAGAAGAGGAAGTTAAAATAATCTTCCCCTAAAAAGAAAAAAAAAAAGCTTTATTCATTGAATGAGAAAACAAAAGAAAAACTTATACAGTTTAGAGCATGCTATTATTTGAAGAAAAAAACGAAATAATTTCTAAAACAATTTATTTATTTCATTCAGTTTCTCACTCTTTTAATCATTTTTCCACCCTACCAGGAGAATATACTGCATTACCAGTTTGTTTGGATGAATTACATTGAATTAGGGGACTAACTGCTCATTGAAGACGGAGCTGTTTTTCTATGCACAAAGTAAGTTCAAAGTAGGACCTACTCAATATGGGGAATATTTAAAAGCACCATGTGGAAAATGAGCTTTCAGTCTCATTGCTCTTTGAAGGAAACTTTCTAATAGCAAAGGCCGAGGTTGTAAAATGTTCAACCTCTAACAGCAAAAAAATGTGGGGTAAGACTCAGCCTTAAAGGTAAGAAGAAAATCTTTAAAACTTTAAAAGCCCAGAGTATTTTTTATATTTAATAATATTAATAATATTGCCTCAATAGATGCCAAAACAAAAACATCACTTAAGACTGGGAGTGAAGAGACTGGGAATGAAAGGACTGAGAGCCAAAGGCCTGGATCTGTGTCCAGACCTTCCCATTCATCACCAAAATGACCTGCAATTGAATCTGATCTCATTGGGCCTGTTTCCTGCTCTGTAAAATGAAACAGATGGACAAGACCTCTAAGCCTCCCTTCCAACTCTACTTGAGTAACTGTATAATTTTAGAGGCAATCTCCAAGTTGTGCATATTAGGTAGGCTAAAGCTAATCATATCCCAATTTACAAAGTGCTATAGAGGTCAAGAAGTAGTTTCCCTCATGGTACCACGTCTAACTATGGTCAAGTGTACCACAGGGAATACTTACACGCTACTAAAACACAGGGGCTCAGCCTTAATGGGAGGCTTTACAGTTAAACTCATCCCATTCTTTTCTGGCAATGTGGGAAAAAATGGTATAAAGAGAGAGAATGGGCAAAATGAAGAAAATTATTCTTGTTACTACTGTGCTGCACTCATACAAGCGCCTCAGTATCAAAAGAACCAAGTGCAATAAATCCTTTACTAGACGTAGGATTTAGCAGAAACAAATATGAACCCACTTACAAAAGTAAAATGTACTACTGAGTTTCTTAATGAAAGGTCACCCAAAAGTAGAGGTTAACATGAAAATAACCCCTTCCTATAGCTGGGTCTCAGTGATAGATAAAGCTTATGAGGAATCAATAAACAAGGCCCAGCATTGTTGTTTGATGTTGTAGTGTAGGGAAATGAAGCCAGCACTACGAGGCAACAAATACAAAAAAAAAATGGAAGAAAAGCAGCATACTATCTTCAATCTTTCTAGAAAATGAGAGGGAAAACAATACAAAAAAATGTAAAATACATTAAGGGAATATTTAACAGGGTCCTTTAAGTAATTAGCAATGATCAGGTATTCAGTTTTCAAAATATGTAGGTTGGGTGTATTTTTTTCCTAATAAAGCATTTCAAATTCTAATTAAAAAAATACTTTATGGAGGAATTAAAAAGATACAATAGTGTCAGAGAAAAAGCCATGATCCCAGAAGTGGAATATTCTAACAACATAACTTAAAAGAGACTACGCTATAAAAACAGATTGTTGATTAACACAAACTCATAACAAAACACAGAGAGCTATCACAATGGTGCTGTAATAACACTTGGCTGCTGAATTCTCTCAATACATTAAATATCTCCTTGGAGACCAAATTACTTTAAATTTTCTTAAAAGACAATTTATTATAGCTTTGTTTTCTTCTCATTAGTCATAAAAATATATCCAATGAAGAAAAGAATGCAACTTCTAAATAACTTACATAAAATGGTACTAATGTGTGGCAACACTTCGGTTTAATATATTGGTTATTACTTAAACAGCACACAACTATCTATTGTTATGACAAATCCTTACCACAATGCGATATTCCATGTGTCACATGTATCAAAATCCACTGTATGTCACTATTATGGCATACATAAAATTAACAGCCTAAGGCTGCTAACAATTTAAATAATTGATAAGTTTTCAATTAAAAAAGCAACATTTTCAGATCTAATACAAAAACCTATTTAAATTACTGATAAAAAAAAAACAAACAAACACACCCAACAGCTTATGCTTCTGTTGGCCCAAAGCCAGAAAATGCTTGTATCCAATTTTTAAAAAAAAGCAATTCTGCAAGTTACAACTTACACATTGCAAATTTTTTCAAAAATTTTAGGCAGAGATTCAGGCTGTTTATTCATTTAACCTTTGTAATCAATAGGAAAGAATAATTAAAGAATTTATGGTAAAAATGTTTCTAATTTTGCTTTGCTTACATTAAAGAAATACCAAAGGGCTGGGGATTGAACCTGCAACCCTCCAGTGTGGGATGACACTCTAACCTAACTCAACCACACCGGCTAGGGCTCTAAGTATTTGTTCAATGAATTAGTGAGAAAATCGGGATCTAATTGGCCTGACCACAATCCGTAAGCCACTACCAATTCATAAAAAAAGTTTTCAATATCCATAGCAAATTAATAAAGAATAATGTAGTGAGTTTTTTATATTAAAACTAAATTTACTCACTTTAATGATCATCTTTACTTTTGAGATTATGTACTGCCTAATGTTTTAATCTTTAAATAACTCCCACTCTATTAATAAAATAATGGTTAACAAGATACTTTTATTAGTTTATGTATTAAGGTTTGGTTTTATTGGCAAAATTAAACATTACCATGCCTATGTCTGTCTTCCAACCTAAAAATGAAAGATTGATTAGTTCATGAAACCTAAGTATTTGGGATCAATGAGCTACTTGATTTCTTTTCAGACTAAAAAGTGGCTCTCAAAAAGTCTCAGGAACTTAAGTTTAAAAACAATTACATAGCTAATATTTTCCTACAAAACTAAGCACTGTATTTGAGAAAATAAACACAAATCATAGGGAATATATACTCAGATAGCTCAACTAAGGTATTATATAAATACTAATCACTCAGATTTTAATAGTGGTTATAACATAGAAAGATCCCAATACTAATGTGCAAGGAAGTGAATAGGAGAGAAAACAGTGTAAAACATAAAGGATCATGGGCTTTGGCATAAGAGAAAACTGAATTTTAAATTTTTTTATTTATTGATTTGAGAGAGAGAGAGAAATATCAATTTGTTGTTCCACTTATTTATGCATTAATTGGTTGATTCTTGTATGTGCCCTGACCCGGGATTGAACTTGCAACCTTGGCATATTGGAACAACACTCAACCAACTGAGCTACCTGGCGAGGAGAAGAAACGGAACTTAAATTCCATATTGACATTCATAGCTCTAAGACCTTCAGCATGTTTGTTAATCATGGCTTCCTCATCTAAAATATAGAAATGACAATATCTACCTCACAGAGTGATTAAAACCAATGAAAATGAAATACCATAAGAATCTAGTCTAGAGATGAGGAATCAAAAAACCCAGAAATGATTATTATTATGTACATTATTGAAAACACACCTTTTTATGTGGATATGTCAGAGACATAATGAAAGTACCCTGCTGTCAGTAATGTACTCTGCAATAGATGCATGTAAAAAACTAGAACCAACCTGTGTGTGTGTTTTCTAAAAATAAGCATGTCACATTCCCAGGAGAGTTAGAAATCTATCAATACTAGTATTAGACCTTTCAGCAGACCATCCTACTCTACCTTTCAAGGTGCTGATGAGCCCTGCTCTAAATTCTCAAAGCACAAGGACTCTCAAGTAAGTTAATGGGAAGTCAATGGGAAATTGACTTTTCCTACTCTGTGCAGCTCTGAATGCAACGCTCTGTTAATCATGCCATTCTTCTTGTTCTCTTTCTTCCTACCCTAAATTAAAACTATTGGCAGAAACTCACAAAGATATTTTACAGTTTTCATTACAATGAAACAATACCTTGGGTTGAAGTTGAAGTCTATCAAAAACCTACAATCTGTTAGCTAAGATTAGTATCATTTCCGCCATAATACCACTTTGCATTTGTATAGAACTTTTAAGTTTTCAAAGGGCTTTCACAGCTACTCCCCCATTTGATCATTACAATAACCCTGTGCCATAGAAAGGACATGTATTATTATCCACAACTGACAGATGAGGCAACAATAGCACAGAAAGGTTAAGTGATTTGCCTAAGGCCAGGAAACCAGAAAAGAGCTGGGTCTCCTGGCTTTCAGTCCAATGTTCTTTTCACCAGACCATTAGAGATTTTATAAACACATACAAACACAGATAAAATAAAATAAAATAAGAGGAAATTTGTTTATTTTATCATAGCTGAATTTTTCAAGCTCAGTACTAAAGTTTTAGAAATGTAGTCTTTTCTCTTGTTGATGTACTTCAGCCCTGTGACAAACATTAATGCAAATTTTCACTGAAATCCAAAACACAAAAGAAAAATCATTTCAGGATATATTCAAATCACTTTGATTCAGTAAGTAACCCCATAGTAGTTCATCTTGGGATGGGTATAAGGGGGTGGATAAAATAATGGAGAGCACATCTTTAAATTGTGTATCCATATTAAGCCTGCAGCTACATTATAACTATAGTGTGTTTGGAAGGGTGAAAGAGATCGCCAGTTGAAAGTAGATTTTGAAAAATTTTTTAGAGCCCAGGGGTTCATTTTTAATGAGCCGTTACTTTAAGTACTGCATAAAAAATACAGGAAATTGATAGTCCATTTAGTCTGCACCATACCTAATGCAAAAGTCATTAAGATGCATTATTCTTAATGTTCACGATATGATCAGTAAGTGTCTTTTGGAAAGAATGCCCTTAACTTTCACATAAGGAAATCTTTGAAAACCTTATATACTATATAGAAAAATGTTATGGCAATTGTGATTTACGTTTATACCTTCACTTTGCCAAGAAACAGCATCCTCAATCACAGTAATATATTTAAGATAGTCCTCATTTGTAATGTACTTACATATGACAGCATTGCCTTCATTTCTTCATCACTTCTCACTGTAATTCGATCACCATCTTCATCTTCATCTGTTTAAAAAGCAACGTAATGCAACTGATAAGATTTGCATTTTTTATGTACAAAAACCACATCAGCTGGAAACATAATACAATTTGTTTTTACAAACTGATATCCAAATCCTCAAAACCCTATTTTGGGGGATGGTGAGGTTTGTTATTTTGCTTTGTTTTTGTTCAGGATACAACCAGAATCTCAATAAAGAACTAAAAAAATTAAGGGACAGCTAAAAATTAAAATATTACTCATGCCATTCATGACATGTATTTAGGAGTACGATTAAAACAGGTTTGGTTTGGAGAACTTTAAAAACTGAAGACAGGCCAGTCCTATTCTACTGTCAGTACTTTTTTTCTTTCCCACACAGCACCCTATCCCTCTATTCCTTCATTCTTTCTCTCTTCCAGGCAACCACCCACCATGTCACATTAGCATAATAAAAATGACTAACATTTACTGATCATCATTATACACAAGGCACTAAGTGCTTCATATGCAGTAAGAACCTCCTGAAGAACTTCACAACGGTCCTATATGTGGATAGTGTAACTTTATTATTATTATTATTATTATTATTACTAGAGGCCTGGTGCACGAATTCATGCACGGGTGGGGTCCCTCGGCCTGCCAGGTGATTGAGGCCTATGGGGGGGAGGGGCCACGGGTGGTTGGCCACTGGCCCCACCCCCGAACAGGGCCCCATTGGGGCCAGGCCAGCCAGAGAGGGGGATGGGGGGTCTGCAGGAGGTCAGTCGGCCCACCAATTGGGGGTGGGGCCAGCTGGGGGGAGGTCCCGCAGGAGGTTGGCCAGCCGGCCCCACCCCTGATTGGGCCAGTTGGCCAGCCGCAGTGGGCGTCATAGTGACCGGTCATTCCAGTTGTTCTGGGCGTTCTGGCATTCTAGTCACTGGCTTTTTATATATATGGATTCATTTTTACAGAAGAAAAACTGGGAGCCTAGTGTAAGGTTAACTTGCAAAGCAACTCTAACATCCTCTCCATATCCTATTCTATCTAGTAGCTCTCTTTCTCTTTTTGTACAGTTTCATTTGTACTGGGAACTCTGACCATAGTAAGTGTCAAACAGCAATTCATGGTACTTTGAAATAGTCTTGAAACTAGAGGATAATAAGGCTTTACAAGATACATAACCAGAATGTATTCATTTGACTAACTGTATTATCAAAGTAGACACACCCAGAAACAATGTACTTATTTCAACTATGCTTCCTTTATTCAAAGTAGTTTTGAAATAACTCTTCACAAACTGCTTTAAGAACTAGAAGACAGACCACGTAAAAATATCAGATCTCACTTTTAACCCAAACAAAATTGTCCACCTGATCATTCTCCTACACTACCTGCCAAGGAGAACTCAGAATGACTTTGGCTATTTCTAAATATTTAGTTAGCTTCTTCATCTTTCTAAAGATAAGCATCTGTCAACAGGAGAACAGCCTATGTGGTAGACTCTAACTGTACAGTTGAAAGAAAAATACCAAAAATATTTTTAGCAACAGCAGCATTGTTGGAAAAAGTACACAGCTTCCCAGAGGACAACTTGGAAGGGGCTACTCCAGCTGTGGGCAAACTACGGCCCGCAGGCTGGATTCGGCCCGTTTGAAATGAATAAAACTAAAAAAAAAAAAGACCGTACCCTTTTATGTAATGATGTTTACCAGGCCTGGCTTTAAAACAAAAATGTAAAGTGGCTTTCATGTGTATAATGTACAACATTATATTCCTTTATACTATATCTGTTTTTCCCCTTTGCTTACATCACATACTCTGGGGATTCTTACTGAAAAGACAGTATGAGTTTAGTTCAGCACAAGACTCTTCGCCCATCAGCCCTCCTTTTTGTCCACCTGCAGTTCTGAAGATATACCCTGTTCACTGACAAGGCTCTGGGAGCCCTACGAGGGTTCATATTACAGAGCAAAATGCTACTTCCTTTTCCTTTTCAGTAGCCGGTAGCAATCTGACATCATGAGGGAAACTAGCACTTGAGCCAGCCCCTCTCAATGATCAAGCCCACAGCTCTTGCAAATGCTCCAAAGCATTTGTTCCTGGATCCTGGTTCACTCCAAATAGTTCCCCAACTCAATGTAAATCAGTATCAAGTCATATTAAATATCTATATAGGTAGAAACTGTCTGAAGTTACTATTGGCATTATGCTATCAAGAGTGGCCTGTTTTCAGTATAAAAGACACACAATGGTGACTTTCAGTAACAAAGGTGGCACTTTCCTAGATGTTACATATATAAAGGATATATAGGAATCTAACACTGTCCTTCTTTCTTTTCTTTCTTTTGTTTTTTAAGTTACAGAATCTATAAAACCAAATGCCATTCTAGTTTTGGAAACAAAAAAGTTTCTACATAGGTTCTAGAAACTAGTATTTTCAAGGTTAAGTCAAAAAGTTTTCTTACAAATGCAGGAAACAAAGGGGAAAAACAGATCCTATATAATAAAGAGGGAATATGCAAATTGACTATCGCTCCACCACAAATATGGTGGCACCCACAGCGGAGGCGGGGGTTTTCATAACACAAGATGGTTGCGCCCACAGCAGAAGCAGGGTTTCCATAACACAAGATGGCTGCACCCACAGCAGAGGTTGAGTTTCTATAATGAGCCTTAACGAGCAGTCGGCAGGGACCTGAGGCTGCACCCCCCTCTCGCCCCTGTGGGGCTTGACAGGGGACCTCAGGCCGCATCCCCCAACCAGCAGGGCTTGACAGGGGACCTCAGGCCATGCCCCCT
>NW_005355833.1:1624901-1634849 GCF_000412655.1 Myotis brandtii | reverse complement strand
GACTGGGAATGACTGGTCACTATGACACACACTGACCACCAGGGGGCAAATGCTCAATGCAGGAGCTGTCCCCTGGTGGTCAGTGCACTCCCACAGGGGGAGCTCTGCTCAGCCACAAGCCAGACTGATGGCTGCCAGTACAGCAGTGGTGGTGGGAGCCTCTCCCGCCTCCTCAGCAGTGCTAAGGATGTCTGACAGCAGCTTAGGCCTGCTCCCCGCTGGCAAGTGGACACCCCCCGAGGGCTGCCGGGCTGCCAGAGGGATGTCTGACTGCCAGCTTGGGCCCGATCCTCTAGGGAGCGGGCCTAAGCCAGCAGGTGGACATCCTCCGAGGGGTCCCAGACTGCAAGAGGGCATAGGCTGTGCTGAGGGACCCCCCTGAGTGCACAAATTTTTGTGCACCGGGCCCTAGTATAGTATAAAGGAATATAATTATACACAAGAAAGCACTTTACATTTTTGTTTTAAAGCCAAGTCAAACTCTCTGTTTAGATGTGGGCTAAAATGATTTGTTTAAAAAAATGGATTTGTTTTGATAAAGTCCTGAACTTGGTAATATTTTCAATCTGAACAAAGTAGCTTTTTGTAAACCTCATTTCTACACCAGAGCCAGCTACAGAGATGGTGGTTATAAAGGGACTGCTTATATTCAAATTTCAATATGTACATGGGATGGAAGTGCTTGGAATTCAGTAAAACAGTTGGACATCCCTCAAGGGCTCCCGGACTACGTGAGGGTATAGGCCAGGCTGAGGGAGCCCCCATCCCAGTGCAAGAATTTTATGCATTGGGCCTCTAGTCTTTTTATAATTTGTAAAGAGAGGACAAGGATTCCAGAAAAATCATTTATATCACATCTCTCTAAATCAGGAATGACAACAACAAGCTCCCCAAACCAAGCTTGAATCTTTAAGGCTACTTAAAACAAAAGATTCTGGAATTCTAGAATTCTATGAAATATCTTAGGAATTATTTCAACAAAAAATTGTGAGGGGAGTCAGCCACCAGAATAATTTATTATTTAGCAATTCCATAAAAAGCAGCTATGAAACACTACAAAGGTATTTTGCTTTAATTTGGACAGAAAACTGAAGATAAAAGGCCAGAATAGCCCACCTAGTGGTAAAGTGTTTAGGGCTATCCCATAGGGGTCTGACTCCAAGAGAAAGAGTTCTGAGAAGTTGAAAGAGGCATTCTATCTAATCAAGTCTGAGGATGAAATCAGGCTTACATGACACAGTGATTAGTAGTTTTCATGGATGAATAAAAAAGCTCCATTTTATGTATGTATTGATTTTCTTTACAAATTGCTCTTTGAGGGGACTGAGTCACTCTAATAATTGTGATTAGTAGTTTTAATGAAGACTCCTAGTTTTTGTCAAAGAGGAGACTGAGTTGGAAAAGTAATCAAACTTATGAAAAGACTGATAATTCCAGCCAAAATGCAATTCCAGGTAACCTAACCCCCGAGGGCAGCCCAAGAACAAACCATTGGCTTTGATGTTTAAAGTGAGAATATACTTCTCTCTAAAGACAAAGAATTCCAAAGAAGACATACAATAGGTACATGAAAAGATGCTTATCATGACTAATCATCAGGGAAACGCAAATCAAAACCAAAATGAGCCCAGCTGATTTAGCTCAGTTGGTTAGGTGTCATCCCATGCACCAAGAAGTTGCTGATTCGATTACTGGTCAGGGGCACATGCCCGGGTTTCGGGCTTGATCCCCAAGAGGGGATGTGCAGGAGGCAGCTGATCTATGTTTATCTCTCATCAATGTTTCTATCTCTCTTCCTCTCCCTTCCTCTCTCTCTCGTAAAAATCAATAAAAACATATTTAGAAACAAAACAAAATGCAATGAGATACCTTCTCACACCTGTTAGAATGGCAACCATCAAAAAGCCAAGAGATAACGAGCATTGGTGAAGATGTAGAGAAAAGGGAACCCTTGTGCACTCTTGGTGGGAATGCAAATTGGCACAGCTGCTCTGAAAAACAGTATGGAGTTTCCTCAAAAAATTAAAAATACAATTACCATATGATCCAGCAATCCTACTTCTGGTGACATTAACAAAATCCAGCCAGTACATAGACTTTCAGCAAGCCAAAGGACATGAAATCAGGATTTTGCAGAGATATCAGCACCCCCATGTTCATTAGCATTATTTATTACTAGAGTCCTGATGCACGAAATTTGTGCGAGGCCTCGCAGCCCCGGCTTCGTCCGGAAGGTCATCTGGACAGCCATTCCACTGTTCAGCCGTTTGGTCGATTTGCATATTATGCTTTTATTATTATAGATAGCCAAGATATGGAAACGACCTAAATGTCCATCACACACACACTGCATAATATTATTCAGCTATGAAAAATAAAGACATCCTCAGATAAAATAAATAAAAAAGAGAAGAAAAATAAAGACATCCTGCCATTTCTGACAACTTGTATAAAATTTGAGGGCATTATGCTAATAAGTCAGTCATAGCAGGACAAATACTGTTTGATATCACTTATATGTGGAATCTAAGAAACCCAAACTTTGAGAAACAGAGAGTAAAGTGGTGATTACCAGTGGTTGGGGGAAATGAGAGAGATATTTGTCAAAGGGTACAACTTTCAGTTATAAACATAATAAGGTCTGGAGATCTAATGTACAGCATGGTGATTATAGCCAATAATAATGTGTTATATATTTGAATGTTGCTAAGACATTAAATCTTAAATGTTCTCACCTCAAAAAAAGAAATGGTAATTATGTGATAGAATGGAGGTGTTAACTAATAATATGGTGGTAATCATTTTGCAATATATATCTGTATCAAATCAGCACACTGTATACCTTAAACTTATACAATGTTATATGTCAATTATATCTCAATAAAGCTGGAGGAAAATAAAGAAAATGAGTTGACAGGTATGAGAAGTAACTAAAGGATAAGAAAGTAGAAAGATACACCAAGTAATTCAGTATGACAATGACTTAAAATACTTACCTCAATAAAAAGTTGGACATACACCAGTGGTTCTCAACCTTCTGGCCCTTTAAATACAGTTCCTCATATTGTGACTCAATCATAAAATTATTTTCGTTTGCTACTTCATAACTGTAATGTTGCTACTGTTATGAATCGTAATGTAAATATCTGATATGCAGGATGGTCTTAGGCGACCCCTGTGTAAGGGTCATTCGACCGCCAAAGGGGTCGAGACCCACAGGTTGAGAACCACTGACATACACAGTCTATCTAGCAAGACTCTGGCTATTTGCCTATCAAGCTGGATTAGCTATAAAAAGTACACTAACTGGAACTATAAATCATAAAAACTTACTAAAATGGCACAGAGTTTCAAAAGTATAAATATATTGGTGAAGAACACTAGAAAGTAGTGGTACTAAGTAGAAAGAAGTAGCAAAAAATAACTTGAACTCCTTTTGTCTTATACATGAAGGTTCTTTGCCATCTGACCAAAAAGCATTACGGATATGACCAAGAAGTGGGGGCGGGTGCAATAGATCTGATACTCTGGTTCACAATGAGATTCCAGGCTTCTCTAGTTGCCTGGAGCATAGTTATATGATTTTCCAGCACATTAGGGAAGCAAAAGTAGAACCAGAAAGTCTATGTACTGGCTGGATTTTGTTAATGTCACTTAAAATGGAGGAAAAAATCCTAGCAAGATACCAAATAGAGTGCAGCAGATGGTAAACAAATATTATGAAGCAATCTTTACAAAATCTGCAGTGTGTCACAAATATACAAAATGGCAGAGTTTGGGAAAAGAGAATCATAACAGGCCATATGTTGTTAGCAATTTTATTTGAGGCAACATGCAATCCAAAAGAGAAACCAAGAGAAGGAACATAAAGGCCCAATAGAGGAGAAGAGGCAGCCTCAGGTAAGGGCGGTCAGAATGGCAAGCACAGTGCCTACCAAGTAAACAGCAGACTCAGGGGAGGTCTCAGCCTAACAGCATCCACTGCAGTGACAGGACTCAAGTGGGCTTTGGAGAGAAACAATCTAGCTTCTACAAAGAACAACAGAAAGTTAAGGCTATACATTATATGTCATTTGTCAATTCCTTCAGTGCCAGGTGAGAGTCGATTAAAACTACAGCAAAGGTGTTTTTCCAAGGCAAGAGGAAAGAAATGAAAACATAATTGTATAGGTTAGGAAGACATCAACGGGAAATTACCAGAAAAGTTGTCAAGTTTACTGCCCTTCACAGGTACGGAATCTAAGACCTGGACAGGACTAGAGGCCACTGTTTCTATGGCCAAATCTTTATATCCATGAGTTTAATTTAGTTTCATGCCTCCCATCTTCTGATTCCTTCTTCAGTTCATTGCTCCCTTTTTCTTCCCAACAAATATGTAAGTGTCTACCATGCAGCAGGCAATTTTCTGAGCACTGGGGATGGTAGCAGGGGAAAAAGAACACCTGATTTCATGGAACTTTCACATTAGTTGAGAGAGACTGAAGGTGAAAGTGTTCCAGGCAGAGGGACCAGCTAATGCAAAGACCCTGAGGCAGAAGAATATCTGGCATGTTCAAGAGACTGAAAGAAAGCCAGATAAGTGGAATAGAATGAGATGGGGGAGAGAGAATTAGATGAGTTCAAAGAAGTAATGGTAGAGCAGACTTGGGGGCAGATGAGAAAATGGGCATTTTAAGGATTTGGCTTTCACTTCTGAGTAAGGTGGAAACCACTGGGGGGTTTAGAGTGTTGAGATCTCACTTAACTTCTAAAAGGATTACTTTGGCTGCTGTATGGAGGCAAAAGCAGAAACAGGGAGACCAGTTAGAAGACCAATGATCTAGTCCAGGTGAGATATGATGGTGGCCTAAACCAAGCTGAGAGTTTGAGTAGTTGTCACATGCTGGATATATTTTAAAGATAGAGCTAATAGAATTTGCTGAGTTATAAAATTTGAGAAGATTGTCCTATTCCTTCACTCCTTCAATCATCCATACATTACAGAAACACATATTGAGTGAGTACTATGTGCCATGTACCATGTTAGGCTTTCCAGGGATTCAAAAATGAGCAGTATTGTTTACTGCCTTCAAGAAACAAACAGCCTGGTGCTTGAGTGAAGAAATTAAGCTTCTTAATTATCATGCAAAATAGCAAAATTAACCATAAAGAACTACTCTCATAAGACTAAAAAGGATCTTGGACTTTTTGTATCAATAATATTTAGGACCAAAATTCCAATAAGTTAAAGCTCTCTTTAAACGGTCTCAAATTCTAAAATACAAAAGTAACTCTTACCTGTTAAATAATTTTTAGACTCAGTGTAGTTTTTTTGTGAACTACAACTTTTCATTAACCTACCTAGTTTTACTTATAAGCAATCATCTATCTTTTACACATACTATAGTTTAAGGAATAAACTTCATTTTTTTCCATATATTTTATGATTTCCATCTATTTTATGATTTAGACTTTTCTACAAAGCAAAAGGGGGTTTTCACCCAACTATTTAAAATGAGATTGCCTTTGTTATTTGAACATGAGGAATATTTTTATAGGTAATCAGCTATAATTGTTTTCTATACTCTAAGAATTTACAACTTATGTAATTGTAATTTTTCTTTAAATGGTCATAATATGCCAAATTTACAATGAGATATGATAACATTTCCATCCAAAATAATCTTCCAGAAATTCATAAAACAACTGAAAAGTATTCTATTCAAAAAGAAGTTAGTATAAAATGGTCATGGTTGAAGAAAGATATAAAATTTATCCTATGACCATTTTTCTGAACCAAAATTTAGACATATGGTTTGACAAGTATGAAGATATTTATGAGAGCTACAGACCAAAGAATGTGAAGTCAGAGTGTCACAGGAAAGTAGTGCCATATGGTGCTTCTAGGCCAGGGGTGGGCAAACTTTTTGACTCGAGGGCCACAAAGGGTTCTTAAACTGGACCGGAGGGCCGGAACAAAAGCATGGATGGAGTGTTTGTGTGAACTAATATAAATTCAAAGTAAACATCATTACATAAAAGGGTACGGTCTTTTTTTTTTTTTAGTTTTATTCATTTCAAACGGGCCGTAGTTTGCCCACGGCTGTTCTAGGTAGAAGTCAGCACTTGTCCATACAGACTTTCAAGTGACCAGTAAGATCTTACTCACCAGCAACCAACCCAACAATCATTTTACAGCAGTAACTTGTCTAGAGAAAATTCAGGGAGAGGAATGCATGTATATGTGCAGGGAACTCATTAGTGGGCATGGCTGATTTTCATCACTTCATGTGCTGTGTACTCTTTAATCTGTTAATGGAACTAAAAACCAGCAGGGGTCTTTGGGCCTATAAAAATGTCAGGCTCCTACAGAATATGTAGGGCCCACACATGCAAACACACAAGATTTTTATGGTTATGGAATGTAGCTTCATCTCAGAAGTATTCTTACACCTGGGAAAAAATGAATTATTCAATACCTAATATGGGGTCAACTGTTTATCTGCTTGATGAATAAAGTTGTACCTTCATCTAACTTCTCCTTTCACCAAAATAAACTAAATGTAGTACAAAACCCCCTTTGTAATACAAATGCACACTGTTTAAAAACAAACACTAATACACATATGAACATTAAAGTAGAAAAAAGAGAATAAGGATGAATGTTTTCAATATCCTGGAATGTGAAAGACCTTTCTAAGCTTAACATAAATCTAGAAGTCACAAAGGAAAATATGATCAACCTGACCATGTAAAAACTTTCAACTTTCCCATGGACAAAAAGAAGAGGGATGAAAAGACCAAACCCAGTGAAAGACAAGTAGTAAACTACACAAAAATATCCGTAGCATATAAGACAAAGGGCAAATTTTCTGAATATTGGCAAGCTTTTAAATCAGAAAAAGACAAATAACCTAATGGAAAAATTGGTAAAGGTGACAAACAGTTAACAGAAATTAAATACAAATGACCAAACTACAAATGAAAATATGCTCAGGCTCATTTATAATTAAAGAAATACAAAATAAAACAATAATTCATCTTTTTCACCTATTAAACTGACATTGACTTAAAAGTTTGCTAATACCCAGAGTTAGTAAGGGTAGAGAGAAACAGGCAGTCTCAAACATGGTTGGTGGGAGTGTAAATTGGTTCTACTTTTTGAGAGCAACATGGTAATAGCTATTAATATGTATATATGTGCAGTCTTTGTCTCAGTATTTCCAACTCTGAAGAATTTATCCTACAAATATATTTGCACAATGTGGAACAATACAAGACAATGCTGCTAACTGCAGCATTTTTTTTCAAATACTAAAACACCAACTGGTCCATCAATAGGTTAAATAAATTAAGCCATAGCCATAAAATTAAGTATAATGTAGTCATCCAAAAGAATGAAGTTATGCACACTAATGTTGAAAGGGGCCCAATGTATGCTTTTAAGTGCAGGCAGGGGAAACTAGTTCCAGTATAGCATATAATATGTACAGAGAAGATTTCTGTGAAGATATAGAAGAAACTGTTAACTAGTGACTTAGGTAAAATGGGAACTTTTACATCGTTCTTTATTCTATGCTGTTTGAATGTTTTTTAAAGATCACCTATACCTCTTCATTAAAAAAAAAATCAAACTAGCTATTGAAAAGTACTTTCATTTGTGCTCTCATAAAGAAGAAAAAACTAAGGAGTAAGAAGAAAAAGAGGTTTAGGGCCATTAGTCCAAGAGGTGAATTTAGCAGAAATGGGCCTCCCTCACCTCATCCCCTCAGAAACACCATACCCAGGAACAGAAGTCAGAAAGAATACAGCCACTGCAGACCCACCGAGGTGCCTGCCCTTTCTCTTGTTGCTACATTCATATCACTAAATATAACACCATCTCTTTTGTATAAGAAATCAATTGGTGCTAGGTATACTTTTCAGTAATAAATATCCTATATAATAAAAGCCTAATATGCAAATTGTCCCCTCAGGCAGTTATTAGACTGGGAGACTGGGAGTTTGATCACTCGCTATGATGTGTGCTGACCACCAGGGGGTGGTGCAGAACATGGTGGGCGTCAATGACACAGTGCTGGCAGCGGGCAGCAGTGGAGGCACCGCTGGCCCCGATGGGCCCTGACAAGAGGGGGACCACAGCAGGATGGTCAAGCAGGTGAGCAGGCAGCGCCAGGCCAAGGTGGGTGCAAGGGGGGCCCGATCGCACCGCAGACGGCAACCAGCAGCGGTGGTAGAAGGCAGGGCTGCTGCTCGGCTCCCAAAAACTGAGGGAGCCGGGCGGGGGGCCCAGCCCCTATCAATCGCCCCGCAGGTGGGATGGTGGAGCAGGTAAGGGGGCGGCACCAGGCCAAGGTGGGATGCCAGGCAGGGCTATGGGGCTGCAAAGCTGGGAGCGTGAGCTGGGGCTGTGAGGTTGGGGATGCGAGCCGGGCCCAACCTCCACAGGCCAACCCAAGGGACCCCACTCATGCACAAATTCGTGCACTGGGCCTCTAGTACTACCATAAATATATCTTTGATTAAAATTTTATGTATTTAAGAATTGTTCTATCATACCCACAAACCACTGATTGAAACTGCTCAAAAATATCAGTAAATTAGTTTACAAACTACATCTTTCCAACTATTCTATATAATAAAAGGCTAATATGCATCCTATATAATAAAAGGCTAATATGCAGATCGACCGAATGGCAGAACAACCAGTCGCTATGACGCACACTGACCACCAGGGGGCAGACGCTCAATGCAGGAGCAGCCACCTGGTGGTCAGTGAGCTCCAAAAGGGGGAGCACCACTCAGCCAGAAGCCGGGCTCACGGCTGGTGAGTGCAACGGCAGTGGCGGGAGCCTCTCCTGCCTCCGCAGCGGTGCTAAGGATGTCCAACCAATGTCCATGGGGAGTGGGCCTAAGCCATCAGTTGGACATCCCCCAAGGGCTCCTGGAGTGCGAGAGGGCGGAGGCTGGGCTGAGGGATCCCCCTCCCCTGAGTGCAGGAATTTCGTGCACCGGACCTCTAGTTTCTTATACATAGATTCCTTTTATTAATCCAGAAAATAAGGTCACCTTAGAACAATTATGAAAAAAAAAAAGCCAGCCTAGGATTTTAAGTCTATAATAGAAAGTACTCAATAATCTAAGCACAAAAAACTATCATTATTTTGTCTGTGTGTATTTTCATTTTTATTTATTTTTTCACCTAAAACTGGTCCAGATGCAAATGGATACAGATCTGCTGCCATGTAGGTGGAGGTGTGTGTGTGTTTTTGGGGGGGGGGGGGGGGTAGTGGTGGGAGAGAATGAGATGTCTAAGAACTTAAACCTAAAAATTTAAGAATTTTTTCTGTTAGAGCTAGGTATACTTTTCAGTATTAAATATAATACCATACATATTTCTTTGATAAAAGTTTAATTTTCAAGAGTTTGTTCCATCACACCCATAAACCATAAACCCATAAACCATATAAAACATACTTAACACACTTTACAGGTTTTTAACATGTTTAATTATAAAGAGCGTAAGTTTTACACTCAAAAAGAATTGTTTGAATCTGGGCTCCACCACTTCCTAGCTGATCAACTTTGGCAATCATTTCATGTCTCGGAGCTTCAGTTTCTTCACAGGTATAATTTTCCTACCTTGCCTGTTGTAAAGATTAGCAACAATCTAAGTCAATCCTGTAGTACATTGCCTGGCACAGAGCAGGCCTTCAATAAATGACAGCTAAAGTAATCAGTATTATCACTATGAACCTAACTCTTGAAGCCTGTGGGGCACGGGTACATTGAGCCATTTTGGGGGACCCAAAAAGCAAGAAGTAGAAAGTAGAAAGCTTCTTTTCTGCCGCACTTAAGAACAATCAGAACAAATGATTTCAAGAATTATGAAAACTCTCAAAACACATTTCAGCAGTAGTTGAGAATATATATGTACTAGAGGCCCGGTGCACAAAAATTTGTGCACTT
>NW_005355833.1:1621270-1623765 GCF_000412655.1 Myotis brandtii | reverse complement strand
ATTCTGGGCCAGCTTTAGCTCTGAGGCTTGGCTCCAGCTCTGAGGCCTCGGCTGCTGAAAGCAGGTATCTGGTTTGTTTGGGTTCTATAATCGAAACACTGTTTCAACTCCAGCTCTGAGATCCCTGCTGGCTGAAAGCAGGGATCTGCGTTTGTTCTATAATTGAAACAATGTTGCGGTCCTGCTGGCTGAAGCCCGGCTGGCTGAAAGCAGGTTTCTGGGGTTTTGTTTAGCTTCTATATTTGTAACAATGTTTCAAACTGCAAGCTCAGAGGCCGGCAGCAACAGGCGGGGAACGTTGGCTTCCACTGTCACTGGAGCAAGCAAGCCTCCTGTTCGCTTCAGTGCCTGGCTGCCGGGCGCCATCTTGGCTGGCAGTTAATTTGCATATCGCCCTGATTAGCCAATGGGAAGGGTAGCAAAGTTACGGCTAATTACCATGTTTCTCTTTTATTAGATAGGATATGCTTTGGAGTCTACTCCAGAAATTCCACTTTACCATTGACTAGCTGTAAGGCTCTGAGCAGGTCTTAGAGATGTCCTTTCCTCAACTAAAACAGAGCTAATAACAGACTGTCAACGTGCTTCGTGGGGATCCCGTGAAGGTTAAATTAAATGAGATAACCCATGGAATACTCTTAGCACAGCATCTAGCAACAGCAAGTACTCCAAATGTTTACTATCAGACTATATGTGAAATCCCTGGCACCCCCAAGGAGTTACTGCAAGGGGTCTAAAGAGCTTGCAACACTAATATGTATTTTAGATCTATGTACTGTTTTTAATAAAATAGAAATTATCTTAAGAGTTCTATTCAAGTAGCTTTTAAAAACATGTAATAATTGTTGAAAAATATTCAAACAATAGAGAAATAAGTAAAGGAAAAAGTGTGCTCATTCAGCCCCCACTCCAGCCTCCAAGTCGCCTTTCCAGGGAAAATCATTAGAAAGCACTGCAGCAACTTCAGATCCTTGTCTCTCAATATGCAGGGTGTCCCAAAAAATGTATACACGCACTTTGAATAACAACAAATGCAGTGTTTATTAAAATACATTTCATTTTCAAAATTGAGCTATCAGCTGTTAAAGTGTGTATACATTTTTTTGGAACACCTTATATTCATGAAGTTGGGAGGAGGAGAGATTAGTTTTTTCAGAAAATAGGATCTTACCACATATATTATTTGTTTAGTCAATAATATATTATGGATATCTTTCCATGTCAATGCATAAAATCCTAACTCACTCTTTATACCCACTGCCTAATGATTCAGATTTATAACTTATTAATCTATTATTTTAGGCAGTTAGCTTACTTTTAACTTTCTGCTATTAAAAATAATTCCACAATGAACAGTTTGTTTGAAGGGCATTCAACATATGGTTAGGTCTTTCTGTTGGACAGCTTCCTAAAAGTGGATCTGCTGAGTCAAAGGTTCTACACATTTTATATTTTGGTAAGTACTGCCAAATTGTCCTCCAAAGAGAACATAAGTAAAACAGAGGACAATGTACTCTCTGTCATTAACCATCTGCTTAAAACACAAGAACAAAAAGTACATTATGTGGAGAAACCATACATTTTTCCACATGGAAAGTGGCCCTCATCTTTTTTAAAAAATGGGAACTACGGTTACAAATCCATTATCCTTCTCAACACCAGAGCTCCTGACTAAATTCTCACCTTAACATTACTCAGACCCTGACCTCTCCTGCAGTGACCTGCCTCATATCAAAACCAGTTTTCTAGTGCCCTGCCCTGCCCCTGGAAGCTAAGCCAACTGCTTTGGTGTGGAGGGCGGTGTGGGGAAAGGACTTAAGACCTGAAGTGTTGCTGCCATCATCTAGCAGCCGTGCCAACCCTCACTAAAACAGAATTATTCCATTCAATGTTCACTTAAAAGCTCTGCTCTGTGGCTGTTATAAAGCAGCAATGGATTAAAATCCCTTAATCAATAATCATTGGCCTACAGGTAGTTTACAGGTTTCATTTTACACCACAATATTATTACAGTGAGGAGCAAGAGCAGATAAAGGTCATGTTGGTAATTAAAGCTATATTATAGAAATATGCACACCCAAGATATGATTAAATAAGAAAATATTACTCAGTTAAGTATCATCATTAAACTTGCATTAATTTATAAATATTTAAATGTACCATATGATGATCATAAATAATGTGTTTTTGTCAGTTTCTAAACTAATGCAACCCATAAACCCCTTGAAAAATTACTGCAGAAGGAAACAGTCAAGAAAGTATACAAGCCAGACTTACATTCAAATGCTGTGGTTGTTGCTTCAGGCAGAACCTGGCCTATCACATCCTAAACAAAGAAAGAATAAAGAAACACAATTAGCCATCTTCTTTATTGCTAACATGTGGCAAATCCTAGAGGAAATATGAGAACCTGGAAAAGATTTTTGAAATGTGGGCATAAACTATAAAAATATTAGCTCATAATCACACTTAGCCCAGCAATATAAGCCCAGAGT
>NW_005355833.1:1616379-1620610 GCF_000412655.1 Myotis brandtii | reverse complement strand
TCTTTACAAAATCTTTTCTACTTTGTATTAATAACATAATATTGTCTTCTCGACTCAACAGTGTATACAAATACATTATTGTGTATTTATAAAAAAAATTGGTTTCTCCTATGGGAGGCTGTGGAATGTACTGCAGTAGAGAGAGTAAGGGGGTTGGGAGTCAGACTGGCCTGGGTTTGAATCTCAGCTCTGCACTTACTAGCTGTGTGATTGGGAACAAATCTCTGAGCCTCAGTATCATTACCTTCCAATATGGGTCCAGTAATACTCATAGAGGTAATATAAAAATTAAATAAAAATATAATAAACATAAGCTAGCCTAACACATTGTAGACATTCAACATGTAATTTCTGATATGTAACTATCACACCTTGTCTTGCATTCATAATGGGAAAAGCTCAAAAACAATTTCTGTGATGATATAAACCTATAAAGCTACATGTACCAGTAATACAAACAATTCATATCCTTTACTCTTAATTAACTGAAAAATATTTAATGACACTAAAATAAAGTTGATCTAGCCTACAGAATTTTTTAAAACTATATATAATCTGCTATCAATGTTTAAATGAATCTATGAAGTTGAAAGCATGATAATTAATCTACAGAGATAGCTTAAAGGGGCACAGAACACCTTCAAGAAATAGTCAGTTCTGGGAAAAGTGATCCTCCATTATGTTCAGTCCAACCCAAGTGGTCTGCAAACCTCATTGCTCTCTGGCAGCTCTGCCACTAGGTCCCTCCTGGGCTGTGCCAGAATTGGGACCAGGCAGTCGGGTCACAAGACAGTGGGGAGTATTTCTCAGCAGGGAGCCCACAACCCCTCCAAGTGGGGCACTTAGCAGAGTGGTGGCTGCAACTTCCTTCTAAAGGCAGTTCTTTAGAAGCTTTTCCTGCAATGGCAATTTGCATAATAGCTTTGCCTCTATGGTGCCTTTTTTTTTCTTCAAAAATAAATCTGCATATAAAATTGATCTAGGGAACTATCTTAGGCAGCCCTCACTCATTAAGGGCCAAAAGAGATTATTTTCCCCTCTAACTCGTCTAAGCAAATGAAACATCAACTTTCAAAGGAATCATTTGTCAAAGATTTTAGTGTTAAAGAAATTCTTTCTAGCCCTGGTGGGGTAGCTCAGTTGGTTAGAGAGTCCTCCCATTATGCCAAGGCTCTGGGTTCAATCCCGTTCAGGGCACATGCAAGAATCAACCAATGAATGCATAAATAAGTGGAACAACAGGTCTCTCTCTCTTTCTCTCGCTCTCTCTCTCTGTCTCCCTCCCTCCCCTTCCAACCTCCTCTCTCTCTCTCTCTCTCTCTCTCCCCTCCCCCTTCCAACCTTCCTCCCTCCTTTCCTCTCTCTTTCTAAAAATCAAATAATAATAAAAAACAGCTCTGGCCAGTGCGGTTCAGTTGGTTGAGTGTTGTCCCATGCACCGAGAGGTCATTGATTTGATTTCCCGTCAGGGCACATGCGCGGCTGGGTTGGGGACTCGATCCCCAGTAGGATCTGGTAGAGCCCCAGAGCTACCAGAGAGCCATGAGGTTTGCAAGCCATTGGAGTTGGACTGGACGTAATGGAGGGTCAATTTTCCCAGGAGACAGCAAATCGATGTTTCTCTCTCCCTCTCTCTCTAAAATCAATGAAAACATATTTAAATAATTTTTAATTCTTTCTACACACTTGTATACAGAAAGTATTTATTGACAGGTAAATGGCTACTGTAGAGAGAGTATGAAATAAACTACACAGCCAGCCAGTGTAAAAAGCCCAAGAGTGTCGACTGGAGCCAAACTGCTAGGGCTGGACCTTGGCTCTGCCACTCACTAGCTAAGTGACTAAGCCTCAGTTTCCTTCTGTGTAAAATAAGATCACAAGTGTGCCAACCTTGCAGGGCTAAATGAGTTCATATTTGTAAAGTGCCTAGAAGAGTGTCGAGCACGTACCCATATTACTGTTTATTAAATAAATAAAAGAAGTCACTGATGACTGGAACATTACAAAACTTACCTCATAAGGAAACCTTAAAATTTGGCACCCAACAAACAGTGCGATCACTTACTTCAGCCTTCCACAGTACTTACTGAGGACCTTTTCTGGCCAGTATGGTAAAAAAGAAACAAACAAAATAGAGGAATCTACCCCCAACACTCCATATCTAGATTATCACTGCTTACTTCCAGGAACTCTGATCATTCAGACAACCAACCTTGAGACATGAGCTCCACAGTATTAGCAAACTCATTGAGGACATTTCCTACTTATGAAGAGCGGACCCCATCAAACAGCAAATCCCTAAATAACTAGCTGAAGAGCCTGCTGGGCAGCAATGGCATCCTTTGCCCATCAACATAAACAGGGAGCCACATGTACTTTACATCCAATGTGGGAAAAGGAGAAAGCAAAAGCAAACCCACTGGAGAGAATCATCCTGTTTTGTTAAAGCAATAAAAAAGGGGGGGGGGGGCCTGGAGAGAATCATCCTGTTTTGTTAAAGCAATAAAAAGGGGGGGGGGTATCATAAAGACCAAAGCGTAAGAGGTCTGAAAATTAGTCAATATCTACTGGTCATTTCTAAGCAGGGCACATTTGATCATTTTATTCATATTTTCCAGTTACATTTGAAGTGATTTATTTCAAAGCAACCCAGTGAGGTTTCAAAGAAAACGTAAGTTTAAATATCTTGATAGTGATCGTTTCTTCGTTTTTCCCCTCTCCTTCCTTTCAATAAATGAGGCAAAAGTCTGACAGCCCAAAAGCATAATTAACCATCTACAATGTACTAGGAGCATAAAGAACACAAAGCTGTAGGCGATAGAAAAATAAAATTTAGGAAGAACTGAATCTGGTCACAGAGATAAAGACAAACCTAGAAGACTAACAATACAGAGTACTTACAGAATGATAGAGCCGAACCAAAGAAACCTGTAAGTAGCAAGTATTTGCTAACTCGGGAGGAGGGAAAAATCAGATTCGGTACAAACAGGAATTTCACAGAAGGGAAATCTGAGCTGGGACTCGGGAGACAGGATTCAAACAGCATGAGGAGAAGGGTAACATGCTCTCCTACCACTGACTAATTCAGGAGATTCAGATCTCCTGCACAGTTTTCTCCAAGCTGTGCCAAGAGAAACACACAAAGCTGAGAACAGATAATCCCAATGTCTCTGCCCCTGAGCACCACCTGGGTCTACGTCACACTGCAGCCAGTCCCTAATCAATTCAGACAAAGACACCGGCCCAAAGTGGCCAAGTGACTGGCCCAGGGTCTCCCAGCTATTTGCTGGAGCTGTGACTGGAGCCCCTGAGTACTGACTCCTGTTCCAAATCACTCTCAGTTACAGTTGACTCTGCCTACAAACTTTTCCTGGCTTCTGTGTCTGGTACTGCCCAAAACTAGCTGTATAACTTCAGGAATGACCCCCTCTGAGGTTCATGCTTCCTCATTTGAGAACTGGGGTGAGGAAGTTTAGATGAAGGGGAAGCTTTTAGGTTTCATTTGGCTTTAATCTTTAAAGTTCCAAGACAGAACAGCTGACGTATCTGTTGGTATTTTGCTATTTTCTCGATGAAGAGATGAGACGGACCTGGAGAAGCGATCACAGGAGTCTCCAGGATCTGGGTTCCAGTTCCAAGAACTTTAAGGAGCACCAGGAGACAGGGCAGCACCCACCGCCACGAGCCCTGCACCTGGCCTTCCGGGCAAACATGCGGCACCGGTGCCTACCTGAGCAAGCCTGTGTGAGGACACAGGGCACTCTGTGCTCTAGATGGTGGGACCGTTTGTGCAAAGTCTACTCGTAGGCCAGTCAGCCTTGAGCCAAAATACAACTGAGAGATGCTTGAGAAGCAGAAGACCCAGGCCCTATCCCTTATGTTACACCACCACCCCTGCAGAGCACTTACTATCCTCCAGGTTTTAGTGCTCTAGATGTATCACCTCCAGGAGTCCTCTGAATTGTGAGGTAGGCATATTTACTCCTCCAGCCCCTTTTTTTTAATAACAGATGAAGAGCCCTGGACAGTGTTTCTCAATGGTTAGAGTGTCAGCCCATGCACCAAAGGGTTTCGGGTTCAATTCCCGGTCAAGAGCACATCCCTGGGTTGCATGTTTGAACCCTGGCCCCAGTCGAGCTATGGTGTGTGGGAGGCAACCAATCAATGTGTTTCTCTCATAGCAATCTCTCTCTCTCTCTCTCTCTCTCTATATATATATATATATATGTGT
>NW_005355833.1:1614309-1616347 GCF_000412655.1 Myotis brandtii | reverse complement strand
GTGTGTGTGTGTGTGTGTGTGTGTCCCTTTATCCCTCCCTCTCTCCCTCCCTCCCACTCTCTCTAAAAATCAATGGAAAAGATATCCTTAAGTGAGGATTCACACACACACACACACACACACACACACACAAATAACACATGAAGAAACTGAGTCACTTGCCCAAATGAGCCTGGTAGAGCTTACAATTTAAACTCAAGCAGTCTGGCTCCAGAGTTTGTCTTTAAGTAAATGTTGTACCACTTTACTTAAAACCTTCTTTCTCAAATAAGTAAAGTGAAAACGAGCTCGCGTTTCTCTAATTATAGACACAACCTCATGTAATCTTCACAATTACCCCCCTTTTACAAGGAAACTGAGGCTCAGAAAGGTAGAATGACTTGTCTAGTTAGTGAGACTGCTTGCTATCAAACCCAAATTTTTAAAAATTCAAAACCTAGTGTGCTGCCCACGAAACCATAATTGCATGCATCCTATCTGAAGATCCCTCATTTAACAAATATTTCAGGGTCCTCTGCAGCACCAGAAACGGAGGGGAACCAGAGATGGCCGTCTCCTCCAGAAGTTTACCATCTAGGGGAGGAGACAGACAAAATTATGACACAACCTATTGCTTTGCCAGAACAAGCTGTGGGAACACTGAGGAGAGGCAAGTAACCAAGACTAAAGTGGAAGAAAAGTGAAGCTGGGCTTTGAAGGACAGGTGGGAGTTGGCCAGCTGAAGGGCCGAGTGGGGATCGGGGAGAACTCACGGTTAGTTCCAAATGCCTGGAGCACAAGACGCTCATTGGGTTGTGGAGAGCAATGAAGCTGGTGCCAGGCAAGGACAAGCCAATCAGGACGGGCTCAGAGGACCATAGGAAGGAGTTTGGCCCTTAGCATGAGGGGAAACCTTTGTGCGTGTGTGTGTGTGTGTGTGTGTGTGTGTGTGTGTGTGTAGAACTCTAGATGCAAAGAGAAGGATGGCATGTGGTGTACAAGAGTGGCCTCTAGCCTCTGCAGTCCTGGGCCAGACACCCGAAAATCTGTATGGTCTGAGTGGTCAGTAACATCCAGAACTCAAAGCATAGGTACGGGAATTGAATTTTGATTGGGTAACCTACGACAGCCAAAAATCTCGCCGCATGCAGATCTTTCCCCCGCCAAGAACCTCCACGCAGCCCTCTCTGTTCTTGCGTGTAGATAAGACGGATCTGGTATTTGCAATGTGCTTCCTGGTATGTGTCAGCTCTGCCTTGGATACCTCAGTTATCCAATAAAATGGGCACAATACACTGTCTACCTCAAATGAATGCTAAAATACGAGAAGGGCACTCCCGTCTGTGGAAATAAATACGAAGTAAAAGTGAGGAAGTCCGGGCTCTGGTGCTGACTCCCCAGCTCGAGCAACAGGGCTTTGGAAAAGTCATTTCCCCTCACCGCCTGCTCCTCGGTAACTATCTGCAAAGAAAGATGCGAGGGCTCCACAGGCCACCTCCAAGCAGGTCACGCGGGGCTCTCTCATTCCGTGACCTTATTTCAGACACATCCCGAGTACTGACTATGAAAGCAAGAACACATCACTGGTTCTAACATGCACATTTCCCCCGATTGTAATCTCTCTGAAGTCAGGCTGTTTTTGCACAACGTGTGGCGTGTCACGGTCTTGTGGGTAGCGGTGTGTGTGTGTGTGTGTGTGTGTGTGTGTGTGTGTGTTTTCTTAGTGGTACGTAAAATAACATCTTAAAACGAACGACACCTTGTTTTTGATGAAACATGATAGGTCCGGCTGCCTGGTTTCCCTTTCCTGCTGGTCCCCAAGTTCGGGGAACTCAGTGGAAAGCCGTGGCTGGAATCTGGCCAGGGACCTTCCAAAAGACACTTGAGAAAAATTCTCCTCCGGACTCGGCTTGTGGTCTCCCGGCGGCTCTGGCCTGTGTCCCCCCCAGTCCGGGCTGTGAGCTGCTGAGGGCCGGGCTCCCTCTGAGCATCTCCATCTCCCCCGGGCCGGCCCCGGTGCCAGGTCTGTGCCCACGCGACGCATCCGTGCCGGTGGCTG
>NW_005355833.1:1613468-1614052 GCF_000412655.1 Myotis brandtii | reverse complement strand
GACGGACACTCACCAGCACGTCCCTGAAGAGTAACTGCGGGCCGGAGTTCACCGTCCAGTCCACGGCGCCCCGATTGGGAATCCGGATGCGAATCACCAGCACCTGGCTCTCCATGGCGTGGGAGGGGCCGAAGGCCAGCCACAGCATCACAGGCAGAGGGGCTCACGTCCTGGGGTGGGGGGTGTCCATGGCCCCGGGGAGGCGGGGGCTCCGAGGGGTGACGAGCGGAGTGAGGAGAGGAGGGGGACAGAGCGAGGGGAACGAGAGGAGGGGTGGCAAGAAGGGCCGGGGCACCCCCCTAGGCCGGGCTGGGGCGGGGGGTGAAGGGTGTCTCCTGTGAGCCTGGACCGGCTGAGGGGCGGGGACCATAGGAACTAGCGGAGGTCAGAGGTTCTCGAGTTGGGAGAGAGGGCAAAACGGGGCCGCGCAGCTCTCGGCCGTCGGTGCGGACGCGAAGAGACTGCAGAGGACGCCCCGTTTTAGGGGGGACAGCGGCAGGGGTGCACTCCTCCTTGGCGGCGAGGGGAGGGTCCCAGACTGGCGGGGACTCAGTCCCGGGCTGTTAGGAAGCCCCGTGGCCGCC
>NW_005355833.1:1594748-1613150 GCF_000412655.1 Myotis brandtii | reverse complement strand
CCGCGGGCGGCGACTGCGTGACTGCCCTTCCTTTCCCGACCCTCGTTAGAGACGGCGAGGGGCGGGCGCCTAACAGACGGAGGAGGGGAAACCGATCACGGTGGGCTATTGCGCACGGTTTGCCTTTACGGACGCCTCGGAGAGCCGGAACTGCTGCTCTCCTGGCTCCTTACTTCTTGGGGGCTTGTGCACCAAACCAGCAAGAGCTAAAAAAAAAAAAAAAAAATAGTTGTCTTTTCCTTTTCCTTCTTCCAATTCACTGATCCAGAGGCTCGACAACTCTCCCACGTTAGCAAAGCGCACTTGACTTTTTCTTCCAGGGAGGTTCTTTACCCCACGATGGCCCAGAAACAGCAAACAGCTCCCCATTCAACAGCCACTGTAAAGAAATCCAGAGTTTTAACTGCCTGGAGACAAGTGCAGTAGTGGCATCATCTTCTCTTATGAAACCGTTGCAAAAACTACCCAGTCTAGTCCCAGAATTTTCAAGTAGGTAGCAATGTTTACGTGATCGGTTCGATCACAGGCAGTAGCCATAACCCTTGGTTATTTTTAAGCGCCTTGTTAACCTCAGGTTTTAAAGTGCGTAATTTTGTTGCCCTAAGGTGCCCATAGAGACATTGGTTTAAAAAGTGCATACTGTAGGTCTGTCCTTTATCTCTTTCTAATGAAGGTACACATATCGCTTCACTTTGGGGTCTGAATTCTGTATAAACTGGTGGGGGAAGAATGTCATTTTCCTTCTCCAACAGTCAGATAATGAATGCAAGAGAAAGAATATTTTAAATGTTGGTTAGCTGCAGTATAATGCCAAAAATTTTTTCTGCATTCATTTTCTCTGCCTGAGTTTCTCTTATATTTAATTTGAAAGTCCATTGTAGGAGACAGATGATCTCTTTTCAGTTATTGTAAGTTAATAGCTTAGGTAGAAACTCATTTACTCAGATCCTCCAGATATTCTAGGAATTGCCCCTTTCCACCTGCACTTCAGTTCTATGAAAAATAAACCAGTTGCTCAAAGTCCCCATGTACTTTTTATTGAAAGTTCATTTCCTATTACTAGAGAAAATAGACCACAAAACTAGAGATTTCCTATGGACCTATGATTTGTTAAAACAGCCTTTTTATTCATAGTACTATGGGGAAACCAACTCAATTTATACTTTAACCATTTGTATGCCATAAGTGGCTATAGACCAGTGGTTCTTAACCTTCCTAATGCCATGACCCTTTAATACAGTTCCTCATGTTATGGTGACCCCCAATTTCATTGTTACAAATTGAACATAATTAAAGCATAGTGATTAATCACAAAAAACAATATGTAATTATATATGTGTTTTCCGATGGTCTTAGGCGACCCCTGTGAAAGGGCTGTTCGACCCCCAAAGGGGTCGCGACCCACAGGTTGAGAACCGCTGCTATAGACGCAAGTGGCGGACCTTTTTAAATTAAATTCAAAATATTGCAGCATTTAACTGGTTAAATTCTTTTGGATATATATCCAGAAGTGGAAATGCTGGATCATGTAGTAATTCTAGTTTTAATTTTTTTGAAGAACGTCCATACTGTTTTCCACAATGTCTGCACCATTTTACATTCCACAAACAGTGCATAGGGTTCTAATTTCTTCACATCTTCACCAACATTTATTTTCTGTACTTTTTAGTAGCCATTCTAATGGGTGTGAGGTTTTGATTTGCATTTTCCTAGTGATTAGTGATGATAAGCACCTTTTCATATGCCTGTTGGCCATTTGTGTATCTTCTTTGGAGAATTGTCTAGTCAAGTCCTTTACCCATTTTTAATTCCATTTATCTTTTTGTTGTTGTAAAGTGTGGGGTTTTTTTAATGAGGAAAATCACATTTTACTACTATAAATTCAGAGAGGTTTTCTTTCATCTCTTTTTACCTTGCTCTCCATCTTTAATCCTTTACCCAGAATCTAACCCCTTCCCATCCCTTCACTATACGGTCTAAACTACCATATTTCTCTCCTACTCTTCTGTTTCCACCCTTGTCCCTCCTCCCAACAGTCTGCGGTCACTCCTTTGGTGGAAATTCTTTGGGTGGCTTCCTAACTTGAACAGAGCCAAGGACTGAAGTCCTTTTCCTTGAACTACAAAACGACTCATTCAGCACTCCGCAACTTCTGAACTCTCAGACCTCGTCTCCTACCTCTCTTCCTCATTCTCACAAGCCTCCTCCTCACTGTTCCTTGAACATATCAGGCGTTCCACCTCAGGGCCTTTGCATTGCCATTTCCTCTGCATGACTTGCTGTCACCCCAACATCCACATGGCTCACTCCCTCACATTCTGTCACTTTCTGGCTGAGATGCTCCTTACACACTATTGAAAGCCAGCCCCAAACCCACCCCACCCACTGATACAAGCACACTGGTGCACAATTTCTAGTTCCCTTCCCTAGTTCAACATATTACATGTTTAATCCATTTGTTTGTCTCCCCACTAAACTATAACTTCATGAGGAGATGGAACTGTATGTGTTTTATTCCCTGCCATATTCCTAGTACCTAAACCAGTACTTGGCACACAGTGGGCACTTTAATTATATTTGTTGAATAAATGAGTGGATTTTGAGGCAAAGAGGATTGAATAATAGGAATGTAACTACCATGTGCATCTCCTACCTGTCTTGAGCTTCACTTGCTCTTTTGCCTTTCCACCACTACAAAGACTGAGACAATTATTATAGACTAGAGGCCCAGCGCACGATTAAATCGTGTGTGTGTAGGGTCCCCTAGGCCTCGCCTGCCATCAGGGCCATGTCCGCCGCCCTGCAATGCCTCGATGCCTTGCATGCTCCACTGACGCTGCCGGCGCCCCATGATGCTCCGCCAACGCTGCTGGCACCCTGGGGTGGGGGTGGGTGGGGGGAGGGCCCAAGAGGTGCTCCAGCAGCTCCTGGTGACCAGTTGTATGGTCGTTTCGCCGTTACGTTGTCACGACCACAGGCCTTTTATGATATAGATTCCCGTTGAACCGCAAATTTTTTAAAATATATTTTTATTGTTGATAGTATTACAGATATCTCCCATTTCCCCCCATTTCCCCCCTCCTCCCAGCCCCTACCCACCCGAACTGCAAATTTTACAACAAAATGTTGACTGCCTCCTGTGTTCAAGAGTTTCACTTGTCTCCTTCAGCCTGAATGTGGGCCTTTGCCTATAACACTCAGATACATGTTGATTAATTGATTTGAAAAAACAGAGGATGAAAACAGCAACTTTCCATTGGAGAATCCTGGCTGATACCATCCAACCCAAGTGATCAAGGTTAACATCACCAGTTACCTCATGCTGATGTCATGTAGTACCTGATATGATGCAAATAAGAAGGACATTTGACCTCCCTGCTCTTCTTCCCAAAACGCATAACCCCAATCAAATCCTGAGAAAAAAAAAATCAGACTCAAATTGAGGAGTATTCTACAGAATACCTAACAAGGAATCCTCAAAACTGTCAAGGTCATAAAAAAAAACAACAGCAAAGAACTAACTGTCCCAGACCTGAGGAGACTAAGGAGACAATGATTAAATGTCATCATGTAGGACCTCAGTGGAATCCTGGAGTAGAAAAAGGACAGCAGTGAAAAACTGGGGAAATCTGAATAAAGTCTGCAGTTTAGTTAAGTAACAATGTACCAATGTTGACTTTTTGGTTTTGAAATATGTACAGTGATTATGCAAGATGATAATATTTGGGGAATCTGGGTGATTGTATATGGGAACTCTCTGTGCTATATTTGCAACTTTTCTATAAATCTAAAACTATTCCAAAATAAAAAAAATGTTTTAAAAAAAGTAATTTGCATTTCTACACACTAGCAATAATATCTTTAAATTTTTTAAAAGATTAAATTTACAATAGCAATAACAACCAGAAAATAAACACCAGCATTTTCCTCACAGTGCTCAGTTACATATTAGTCTTTTTAAAGGAAGACCGTGAAGAGGCATGGACAAAAACCCCTGAAAGGCTGACAGGAGAGTCCGCTCTCTTCTGTTTTGGCAGGAATGGGAGAAACAACAGTTCAACCACTATTCATGGAGCGCCTACTATGTGCCAGGTACTGTGGATTTTAGATGCTTTAAAATGAGGAAGTTAATTAATTTAAAAGTCATTAGATTTAATTTCCACACAGCACATTTTCCTTTAGGTGGAGTAGGCTGCTGTTCCCATAAACTACTTGAGCTTTGTCATTTCCCTCTTTTCATTGTTTAAACAACCCTATAATATTTTCTTAGGCTTAACAAAATATATTTCACATTTTTGTGGCATTTTACAGCTTGCAAAGCACACATCTTTTATCTCACAGGATTATCCTGTGCATCATAGAAATGAATGGAGTAATGGTTACGAACCTGGACTCTTTAGCCAGACGGCAGGGATTGGAATAACACTCGCTATATGTGAGCTTGGGCAAGACTTTTTGGTTTCCACAGCTAAAAAGTGAACATAAAAAAAGTGCCTAATTCAATGGGTTGTTATGAGAGCATTAAGTGAGTAATAATATGTGTAAAGTGCTTAATCTAGAACCTGACACAAATAAATGCCATGTGTTAGATAAACTCCTTATTGTATATGTGAAGACACAGACTTAGAAAGCTCTAGTTTTTTTTCCCCACGTGATTCATCCAGTAATTGTATAGCAAGAGACCTTAAACCATATTTTTAAATTTTCAAATCAAGGTCTTTTTGCATTACACACATAGTGGAGCAGCAATAAATAGTGAATTAAATAGCATGATTGGGAATCAGACAAAGGCATTCAAGAATGATAATAAAATTGCAGAGTTAAAGGAAACTTACAAAATCACCGATCTAATCATCTGCCCAATTCAAGAATTCTCTTCATAATCTACCCAGGGAATTTTCTTGCAGCCTCTCTGAACAGCTCCAACAATACTCAATGCCTCTAAAGCAACCCATTCTATTTTTTGCCAACTCCGTTAAAGCATTCCTGTCTACTGGCCAGTGTGTTCAGTTGGTTGAATGTCAGTCCATGCACCAGCGGTTGCTAGTTCCATTCTCTCTCAGGGCACATGCCTGGGTTTCGGGTTTCTGGGCTCCATCCCCCCTTGGAGGGCCTTCAGGAGACAGCCAGTCAATGTTGCTCTCTCACATCGATGTTTCTCTCTCCCCCCCCTCCCTTCCACTCTCTCTAAAATCAGTGAAAAACATTTAAAAAACAAACACACAAAAAAGTTCTTGTCTCCTACTTACATTGTTTCTAGTTCTGCTTAAAAAGAGTAAGTCTAACTGATCCTAGTACTTTCTATTTAATGTTTCACTTCATTTACTTCTACGCATCATTCTGTTTGACTTTAAAATAGCAAAGTTCCTGTATGAGAAAAGAGATGGCACCTTTTGAAATGCCTCAAAGGGTAATGCAATGAGATTCCAATCTATTTTTTCAGAAAATATAGAACAATGTGAGTCAAGTCATTACATCTAAGATAGAATTTCAAAACTTGTTGCTTTTCTTTTAAAGACTCTATATAAACTCCAATTAAAGTTTCCCTTTCTTAAATCTCTTAAAAAGGAAGGCAAGTTTTCTTTTTAATTTTGAGTCATCACACATTCATTTGACATAGAGCCTTCATTATATGACCAATGCACACAAAAGTAGTAACTCATGGTCCTTATCCAGCTGTGTACAGAAGCAGTCTTTTTCAGTATGGACCCTTATAGGTACTAGTAGATTCATAACTGCTAGATTTTGTTGACAGGTCAAGTTACTAAAATTTGCCCTCAACATGGTCAACGCAAAAGTATGTGTAGGATGAATGAATGACTGTTGGTTATAAATGCAATCTAAAATTAAGTGACACTATTTAGATTTTGATTCAAACTTTCAAATTCTTGGTTCCTTTATTTCATAAAATATGGAGATTTGAAAAGCTAAGAAACTAAAATATTGGCTTCATCTCACAGTAAAGACCTTCATACCATATATAAAGAAAGCTTACAAGATAATCTACTTTCATGAATTATTTTCATCCAATTCTTAAACATCTATTTTTTTAAAAATAAAAAATCTCCACTTTTGCCCTAGCCGGTTTGGCTCAGTGGATAGAGCGTTGGCCTGCGGACTGAAGGGTCCCAGGTTCGATTCCGGTCAAGGGCACATGTCCAGGTTGTGTGCTTGATCCCCAGTCGGGGGTGTGCAGGAGGCAGCCAATCAATGTTTCTTTCTCATCATTGATGTTTCTATTTCTCTCTCCCTCTCCCTTCCTCTCTAAAATCAATAAAAATATATTAAAAATAAAAAAATCTACTTTCATTAAATGGAGTTTTAAATTTATATCTATTTATTAGCGTATTGATTTCTATATTTTTATTCTTCCTTTGGGGTTTGGGTAAACAACTATTTAGGTATGATTTTAAATAATGCACTTAACACAGAATAAAATGATTCATTTTGTGTTTAATTCAATATTCCATTTTTGGACAGATTGTTATAAAATTACTGATATATTCTAACAGAAGCAGTAAAGGTTATGTCAAATAGCTACTAAAAAAAATCATACTATGTAGCATTAATGATGTTACCTTAACATACCAGCTTCAGGGGCTGCATAATTGTTTCTGCCAACCCATAAATTTTTGAGTAACAACAAAATTATTGTGATTTTTCTTACTAAATAATTCATACATTACAAAGCATGTATGTAACAAGGTCCATGAATCACTAAAGTATATAATGATCATATATCTAATGACATATCTCTTTTCATAAAATGAATTCAAATAGATTTATGTATTTAGGTTAACTAAAAAATACTGAGTTTATAAGGCTCATAATTCTATCATTATCAACAACAAAAAACTCCATATCTTCTTTAAGAAGTACAGCTTCCATGTTTTCCTTTTAAAAACTGAAAGCTTTTGTTTATAAAAATCCTTGTGTTTAAGCTACTTTTCATGAAGTTTTACAGCCTTTAAATTGATACTATAAATATCTCTGAAGATAAATTAATAATATAATAGAGTAGTACTGTGTTCATAAACTGTATTTAAAATGATATAAGTGCAGCTAAAATAGCTATAAGCAACACTATATAAAACCTCATTCTAGTAGTAGCTGATATTCTTTATCCAGCAACTAGGATTTAAAAAAGGATATTTTCATTTACCAACATTTTACATGCTTTTCTTTGGTCTTATCTTAACAAATCTTAAATCAAGTATATCCTTTTCTTAATGCTACTAACAATTATCCCAAATGGGACTTAATTAAAACTAGGTTTCATAACTAAATTTTTTTAAATTCCAAGACTGCAACATATAAAATGATGTTAAATTCGCTTGTTTTACCTAACATTTTCCCAAACTCAGTTACTTTCTATAGAAATCATGCGATTATATTTTAACATAGTAATATTGAATCCTTTACTAATTTTTAAAATTGATTTTAGAGATAAATTATTTATTGATTTGAGATGGGGGTGGGGGAGGGGGAGCCAGGGAGAGAGAGAGAGAGAGAGAGAGAGAGAGAGAGAGAGAGATCAATTTGTTGTTCCACTTATTTATGCGTTCATTGGTTGATTCTTGTATGTGCCCTGACCCCCCAGTCCTGCAGCCTTGGCATATTGGGATGATGCTCTAACTAACTGAGCTAGCAGGCCAGGGCTCTTTTACTAATTTCCATTTAAAGTGTACGATTTAATGCCTTGAGTATAGTCAGAGTTGTGCAACCATCACCACCATCAATTTTAGAAGTTTCATCAAACCAAAAAGAAACTCCATGCCTCCCAACTTCTCCAGCCTTAGGCTATTGCTAACCACTTTCTGTCTCTATAGATTTACCTATTCTGGACATTCCATATGAATGGAATCATACAGTATGTAGTCTTTTATGACTGGCTTCTTTCACTTAGGATAATGTTTTCAAGCTTCATCAATGCTGCAGCATGTATCAGTACTTCATTCCTTTTTCTGGCAAAATAATATTCCATTGTGTGAATAAGCCATATTTTATTTATTCATTCATCCATTGATGGATATTTGAAGGGTTTCCACTTTATTGCTAGAATAAATAATGCTACTCTGAACATTTGTGTACAAGTTTTTTTCTTTGTTTTAGTTAATCCTCACGCGAGGATATTTTTCTATTGATCTTTTAGAGAGTGGATGAGAGAGGGAAAGACAGACAGAAACATCTATGTGAGAGAAACACATTGATTGGCTGCCTCCTGCACGTGCCCCAACCAGGGCCTGGGCTGGGGAAGAGCCTGCAACCAAGGTACGTGCCCTTTGACCAGAATCAAACCGGGACTCTTTGGTCTGCAGGCTGATGCTCTATCCACTGGGCCAAACCGGCTAGGGGCACAACTTTTGTGTGAACATGTTTTCAATTCTCTAGGCCAGTGGTCGGCAAACTCATTAGTCAACAGAGCCAAATATCAACAGTACAACGATTGAAATTTCTTTTGAGAGCCAAATTTTTTAAACTTAAACTATATAGGTAGGTACATTGTTATTAACTTAATTAGGGTACTCCTAAGGCAGTGATGGCGAACCTATGACACGCGTGTCAGAGGTGACACGGGAACTCATTTTTTTGGTTGATTTTTCTTTGTTAAATGGCATTTAAATATATAAAATAAATATCAAAAATATAAATCTTTGTTTTACTATGGTTGCAAATATCAAAAAATTTCTATATGTGGCACGGCACCAGAGTTAAGTTAGGGTTTTTCAAAATGCTGACACGCCGAGCTCAAAAGGTTCGCCATCACTGTAAGGCTTAGGAAGAGCCACACTCAAGGGGCCAAAGAGCTGCATGTGGTTCACGGGCCGCAGTTTGCCTACCACTAGGGTATATAACTAGAAGTGTACTTGTTAGGTCATATGGTAACTCCATGTTTAATATTTAATATTTAACCGCCAAGTTTTTCTGAAGTGGCTGCACTATTTTGCATTTCCACTGACAATGCATAACGTTCCAATTTCTCCACATCCTTGTCAGCACTTGTTATTGTCTGTCTGTTTTATTACAGCCATCGCAGTGGATATACAATGGTATCTCATTGTAGTTTTGATTTGCATTTCCATATAGTTAATATTGAACATCTTTTTATGTGCTTGGTAGCCATTTGTATAAATTCTATGGAGAAATGTCTGTTCAAATCCATTTTATTAGATACATAATTTGCAAATTATTTTCTCCCATTCTGTCAATTTTTTTCATTTTCTTAATAGTGTTCTTTGAAGTGTAAAAGTTTTTAATATTGATGAAGTACCTTTTTAAAATTCTTTTATTATTTGCCTTTATGAACTTCTACACTTTCCCAAAATAAGAGAATTGTATAGTAGGTTCTGTATGAAATCAATTTCTTTACTAGAAAGAAAACTGAACTTTTAGAGATACTCTTAGTAAAACCAATTTGGATTTATTTTATCCCAGTTGTATTAAATGCACTCTCCATTAGCAGAACAGAGTTCTGAGAAGTAGCTGGATGGCCAAACTTGTGTCAGTGGAAACTATTTTAGCCACATTTTCATTTAAAGAAAAACAATTTCTCAACGTCTGATTTCCACTTTCTATTAGAAAAATATTCTGTGGACTTCGGTCACTACCAATAACACTTCTTATTGTTGGGAAAGCTCTTGTGAAATATTTGTCAAGCACATGAAATAGTAAAAAGTGAAATATAGTAATTAAGATTTGTGTTCTATCGATTGTGTAGCTAAAGTAATTTTTCATTACTAACATAAGATTTAATAAGTATAAGTAGTTAAAGATTCTGTCTTGGCACTAGTCATTAGCATGTAATTGAACTAGTAAAAAAGATCAGTTAAAGCTGTGTTGATTACCACCTTATCTTTGAAAGGCAATTAAAGACCTCAATCATTGCAACAAGATTTGATTGTGCAGCCTTTATTGGACATTGATCTTCCAGCAAAATGCAGTTACATTTTCCATTAATTTACAGTAACACAGTTTAACTTTGATACCCTAGACTGTTGACCCAGGTGAGATGTAATGCTAAGTACTTGTTTAGGTTAAGATGCCCCCAAATGTCATTACAGTCTGAATAGCAAGTGCTGAAAAAAAGTAGATACCTGATACGGTAACTTTAGGATAAGGTTTCGGTTATCTGCATTAGCTTTTAAAGGAAATGAAATCAAGATCCTTTTCTGTATGTCACCCCACTCATTCAAACATCACTCATTCTTTAATGGTTATTTCATGAAGAATTCTGGGTGTTCTGTGATTATAGTTTTAAGTGAATATAAATATGACACAAAACAAAATGTATATTTAAAAAGAGATACATATGGCTTTTAAGAATTAAATTTAGCCCTAGCCAGTTTGGCTCAGTGGATAGAGCATTGGCCTGTGGCCCAAAGGGTCCCGAGTTCGATTCCGGTCAAGGGTACATGCGAGGGTTGCGGGCTCATTTCCAGTCGGGGGTGTACAGGAGGCAGCCGATCAATGATTCTCTCTCATCATTTATGTTTCTCTCTCTCTCTCTCTCTCTCTCTCTCTCTCTCTCTCTCTCTCTCTCCCTCTCTGAAATAAATAAGGAGATGTTTTTTAAAAAAAGAATTAAAATTGTTTCAATTTTTACTGAAGTCAATAAAATAGCCTTGACAGGTTTCTCAGTGGTCAGAGCGTCAGCCCATGCACCAAAGGATCACAGGTTCGATTCCCAAACGAGGGCACATACCTGGGTTGCAGGTTCCATCGCAGGTCCAGTCAGGGCACACGCAGGAGGCAACCAATCGATGTGTCTCTCTCACATAGATGTTTCTCTCTCTCTTCCCCTCCCTCCCACTCTCTGTAAAAATCAATGGAAAAATATTCTCAGGCAACGATGGACAACAACAAAAGTAATAATGGTGACTAAATATGGAATGAAATTATAACTATTTGTATAATTTGGTATGTTAAGATATCAGCACTGAGAAACCAGGGATTTTTGTATTAGCAACTTCTGTCATGCTCCCAACTCTGTTACTTCATCTTTATGGTGGTTCATCACTTACAAAGGAACTAAGAATTATGACCAGAAGTTTCTTCCAATACCGAATAATTGATTTGTATAGAAATAACAATAGAAGAGATACAAGATTTTACATTAAAAATGCACCTTTATTTAAAAATAGTTTTGCCTATATTATTTTAAAGGCAAAATCCCATTAAAGAGGTATAGGCAAAAAAGCTGTCTTTGGTTTCTTCATTAAGAAAACTCCTGACATCCAGAAGACTAGGGCCCACCTGGCCCCTGCTTGCCGCCTTGGGCACATCCAGGATGTTCACAGACACACACAGGCATCATTAATGTGTCTTCTTCCTTTCTCTGACATTGTTTTAAAAAATATTTTTATTAATGAATCCTTCTAAACATAAATATATATGGAATAGAAAATGAGGACAACAGCTTTTACTGAAATAAAAGTAAAACAACATTTGCTTACAAGCATATTCATGATACATTTTAAGGTAGAAAGGTTTCTTGTTTTGTCCTTCTCAGATTACAGGAGGAAAAAGGAAAACACAAAGGAAGAGTAGTTATTAACCTGAGGTTAAAAGATAGCATTGATACTAAACATAGAATCAATCTCCTGACTTCCAGCATTTATACTTTATCCCTTTTAGGCCACAATGTTTCAATGTAATATCCAAATTTAAAGAAAAAAGTTAAACCGTTCCTGTTCAATGCAGAGCATTTTTTCAGACTATAAGGTTCACCACAAGACTTCATAAATCCAATGAATGCTATTTTAATATTTGAACCATGCCCTTAGCCATCGCTGAGTTCATCCTTCACCATGATCAACTCCACGAGAGCAAGAGGTCTATTGATTTTCATGTAATACAAGAAAATATTATATTTGCTTAATTGTTACACAGTGAGCACAGCAGACAAGAAATCATGGCTCTATTTAATGCTGCAAGCAGCAGAGAATTACAGAGATCAATAGGGTAGTTTGTCAAAGATGTTCTCCAAGGAGACTTACCTATCACCATATGGACAAGAAGTCACACTGACTATCGCTATTGGAAAACAGGTAAGCAGAGTCAGCAGTACAAATTATCAGAAATCAAACAGGCCAGTGTGAAAAGAAGTGCAACTCTAACTGAAAAGCTGTATTTATGGTTTGGTAATTAAAAACCATTTTATCAGCCTTGTTTTGGGACCAAACCTTTACAACAAGTATTGACAAGACCAGCAGCAATGAATGAGCAGTATTTGACTTAAAACTTATGAGCTATAGTTATTTAATGTGGCCCATTACAGAGAAAATCAGTTCTAGCCTTCCATGCAAAATGCTAATAGTCAGTTTTATTATTAATGAAGCTTAATGTAACACTATCTCCTTTGTGTAAGCCATTCATTTAACTAGTGTCAAGTATATTCTTCTGGACCAACTATACTGGCATAAATATTTCTTTGATTAAAGTGTTACTTAGAATTGCTTTTAGACAAGTGAACAGTACCTATATTTAAGAACACTTCACTCTCTGTAGCTTACTTAAAATGACTACCTTTAACGAAGCCAGTTCATATTACCTCATTATTCTGGTGCTTTCCCCTCAATCACTTCCACTCACTTTCTCTCCTGATTTGCCAGAAGCAAGCACCCAAATGTTGTTTAGATTGAATTTTATAAAATATTTTGCAGAAATGTGTAGATGTTGTAGAGTATCAACAACACATTAACATAAAATGATATATATAATGTATGTTTGTAATTATGGGAGAGATCATAAATCTTAAACATCCATTGGTTTAGAAATTAAATAGTTCTACTTAGTTCTCCCTAAATTACTCCAAATTTCTGAAATTTACCATTCATCTGGGTATTCTGTAACTACCCCCAAGGATAAATTTTTTAAATGACTTTGCTTTCAAAAATGCAATTAACTTAATAAAATTATAATGCAAAACTGCCATCAGGTCTTTAAAATTTCAGCCCACTTCCCATCGCCAATAAGTCTATAGATATGTACCATTTCAGCTAATTGCTTTTATAAACAGTTATCAAATTTATTTTTTCTGGGTCTTTCTGGATCTTAATTGTCCTTACAGCTTTATCAGCATGCTATTTTAACTTTTAATAAGTCTTCATTTCATTCATCTTGCTGCATTTACATTAACCAGTGTTATTATTATAGTTGGTATTGGATTCTTTAGGCAATCTATAATAATAAAAGGGTAATATGCTAATTAGACTGGACGACCTTCCGGACAAATCCAGGGCTGTGCAGAAAGCCCGGGTCTCGGGTGCCAGAGGGAAGCCGGGGGAAGGAAGGCCTACTCTTGCACGAATTTTCAGGCATCGGGCCTCTAGGAAGAAAATAAACTAACAAACAAAATAGAAACAAACTCTTAGATACAGAGAACAGACTGACAGCTGTCAGAGGGGAGCGGGTGGTGGCTGGGTGGAAATGGTGAAGGGATGAAGCAAAGAAAATAAACATAAACAACTCAGAGAGTTCAGTATGGTGATTACCAGGGGGAAAGGGAATTGGGGGGAGGTAGAAGAGGGTAAAGCAGGAATAAATGGTGATGGAAGGAAACTTGACATGGGGTGGTGAACACACAATACAATATACACCTGAAACCTACATAATTTTATTAACCAGTGTCACCCCAATACATTCAATTTAAAATTTTTTTAAAAAAAGTTTACCTCTTATCCAGGTAAATGGTACAAGGGCTTTAATAAATTTCCATTTAAAATCCTGGCAGCTAAGTGGTTTAGATTTCAGACTGCAAATAGAATTCTCATCAATTTTGGATTTACCAATAATATTATATTATCTTCACAATATATCCTACTTTTCCAATGTCATATAAAAGATTTTCCCCTTTCTTCTTTGTGTGGGTGTCTATTATTTTCTCTTCAAAGGGAATTTGTTAATACCTAACTATAGAATCTATATATGTTATAATTATTTTTAACTGTAGTTTAATCTAGTTCTAGGAAAAAAGTTGGTATAAGCATCATGTGTTCCTAGTTCCCATGGGCTAAGCAGAGTATGTGATATATAACCATGTAGGAAAAGCTTTGCCTCTGGAGGGCCATGATTCATCTTAAAGCACCAGACACCATAGAAAAGAACAAAGTATTTGCAAAAGTTTTATTTTAAAAGGATCAAAAATAAATATTGCACATACACACAAGAGAAAATCCACTAATATTTATGTTCTCCAATGTACACTTTTAATACATGGCACCTTCATCTTCTTTATTTAGAAAATAAACTGTTATTGGTCCGTATCTGGTATGCACAGTCTCTGTGACTCTAGCAAATAACCAGGAGCCAAGTCCATATAATAAGGTTGGAATACCTAAAAAACAAATGAATACATTATTTCCCAATGTCAATACGTATTAATCATGCACCCATGTATTTGTCATGATACAAGCTGCATAGTACTCTTTAGCAATGTCAACAAATTATCAAATTATAAAAATAGGAGTTAAGTATTGACTCTACCTAAGAGCTCAAGTTTCATCTGTTTGGGGAACATGATAATTGTGTGAGCCTAGGAATTTTTAAACCTAAAGATACGGCTGGTATAAATTTTAGCTCGAAGCACTTTACAAGCACTAATTCATTACCTCCAAGTAATTATGAGGTAATTCTATATTCTTTTCACAAATAAGCAAACATAGAATATTCATTAATTTAGCTGTAGATACTCCTGGATGAGCTTAAATCACTGGGTCAACTTTAAGTTACACAGTAACATTGATGGCTAAAGTAATTTTTTTGTACAACTTGAAAAAAAAATCGGGTCAAATAGCGGTCTTCAAAACCGTGGCAAAACTTGACTCTAAGGAAGATTTTAATATAATAACAGGCATGAGAAATAGTATTTTTATATTTGATTGAAGACAGGCTTTTTTCAACCTATTTAAAATAGACACATAGTAGACTCCAATGTGTTTCTTTCTTGGAATATTTCCATTTGATAAGATTTTGCTGATATACTTGAGATCAACTGCCATTTGTGATACATAAAACTAAACATATACTACACTGAGATTTGGATATGCATATGAGACTATGTTGGACACAAACTTTCACAATTCCCATCTTTTTTAAAGCATTTATTTAAAATCAATGATCATTAACACATTAAAAAGTATGCAGAAAACCTTAGGCACATGAATCAATAAAAAATATTGTATGCTCTACACAGAATAAAGTATTAATTTTATTGTTGCTGTGTAGGAATTGGACCAAAAATGACAATTTAAAGGGTTAGCGCTGCACATTTGGAAAATCATTTTCTTTCTCATTAATAGAGAAATCAACACAGGCTCAGGACTAATATTGCTTACTTTTTTTTCTTATTTTTCTGCAAGAGTGTATTTGCTGTGCTATGCTCTTTTTGAGAGTATAAGTGCATTGAACTACTTTGTGCTTATTCCCTGAAGCTGCATTCCAGTCACTGTAATGCCAAAGATTAATCAGGAGAAGCATCACTAGCTGGCAATGAGAAGAAGCAAAAATGCCCATTCAAGCGGGCACCTCTCTATTTTTAGGAATACACTGGGTCACAGCTTGTCACTCACTATCACAGGGTTCCCTGGAACTCCTATGAAATACTTTACAACATATTACCTTCTTTGCCTTGGTAATACACAAAAGAATTCTCTAAAAAGGAGTGTCACAAAATATCCATAAAAACTAGCAACATAAAGCTATTTATAAATTATTTAACCAAAAAAGGCGGGGGAAGGCTAGTAGGACAAGGGGTGGGGTAGTGAACAAGAGAAGAAAAAAAAAAACACAAGAGAGGTAGAAAAAAACGCAAAGAGTAGAGGGAGCAGGTGAAATAAAATATAAATTTAAAATACGACATCACAGTTCAAAATCTGAAAATCAATGGCGTGAGGAAGAAAAACAGGTTCTAGAGGCAATTATTAATTTTCTAAACATACTGAGAGTAAAATATATAACATATCCCTTTTAAACCAATTCTAAGGACATAAGGAATAGCTGGTGACACTGAAAATTTTGTTTGTTTTACAGTATTTACCACAGTTTTCAGTTAAATATTGACACTTTAAAAAATCACACAAATAAATGGTTAATATTTTTTCAGCTAAAATGGAGGACTGATCAAAGATTACTAGTTTAATAATAACAATGTCTCTTATTAGGAAACAACTAAGAGCTATTAGCAGTAATGCTGTTTGATCGGGGATGGAGTTGTGATATAGGAGTCAGAAATTCTATATACTTTTTTCCTGCAGTATATTTAATACAGTCAGGCTAATACACTATATGGGAAGAGTTGCCATGTATGCTGTATAATTTACACATTAAAAACACAATTTTCTTTATCTATAGCACATATGCTTTAAAGTCTATAAGATTCCATGAAAAATTAAAAATTTTCCAGCCTGTTTGAAACCTAGCATAACATTAAAATGAACTGGAAAGTCAGTTCTTTGCATAATAATTCATTTTGAGTCAGCTGAACAGTAGGTAAACAAACCACTGTCAAATTAAGCACTTAAAAAAAATTAGAACTTCGTAGCAAGTCTCTGATTACCCATTCATTCCAATGGTAAGTTGCTTTTCTTAAATCTCAATCTACTTCCCAGCAGGATACACAGACTGATAAACCATCAGTAAAATGTCAGCTTCCACTGAAGAAAAGGCAGAGGAGAAAGAGAACAAATGGGTAAGAGAGAAGTCTCTATTATTTACAAAATGGAAAAATGAATTACTCTGATAATTTCTAATTTGGAAGGGAAGAAGACAAATAAAATCCTGAGTATTTTTTATCAATAAACTATGTACTTAATGATCCAGAGGGGCAACTGTACATCACAGAATAGGAAGGAATCCTATTATCTAATTCACATTCCCTAACCTTCAGACCAAATTACGAAATAAATATTACCAAATTGGTGGATACATTACTCTTTACAAAGTCCAAAAAATAAATTCCCTTTATCAGTACAATCCAATTTGTATTAAAGTATGCATGAGCAGAAAGTTTTCCTTTCTGTTTAACTTAAAACTCTTATTCCCATCTGAGCAGGATTTTTTGAATTTCTAAAAGACCATTCACTCTTCAACCTTCTCTTCTCTTCAACCTTCTCTTACACACACACACACACACACACACACACACACAACTACAACTGTTTTTTCTTTCTTCAAAAGGTTTTACTTTTCCATATGAGAATGTTCTAGGTATCCTACTTTTCTTTTAATTTCTACCTAAAAACAAAACAACCCTAATCATTAAGGTGTTCCTAAAGTGTTAGGTTTTAAAGCGTGAAAACTATAAAAAAGAAGGCACTGGGCTCCTGTTACACTTTTTCTCTAGTCATCGTGCCAAATAACTATGAATTGAACTATCTAAGTCACCTAACCCTTTCAACTTCCTATCAACCTCAGAATTAGTGGGCATGCTCTATAGTTCATCAGCCAAACAATAAGACATTTTTTTAAAGGATTACACATTGCTAAATAATCTGCTCCTTAGTGGACTGAACCCAGGATAATCCCAGGGGAGCAATGGCTCAAAAAACCCATGACTGACATTTGTGAGTTATTATATGCCAAAACATACCTACCATTTTTAAATTGAATGAGGGATCAGACGACATAACACTAGTGCAGCTGCTTTAGCTTTCATTCTAGTTTGAAAAACTGGTTGGGTAACATGGTTCAGCTCCCAGTCAAGCTTTTGAATTACTAAAATCTGGACTAATTTAGTATCAGCAATTAATAGGTTCAAAACATCTTGAGGCCTATTTCTCACTGATCTATAAAGGACACCTCATGTCAATGTTTATGCCTCTTCTGTCATCAACCAAAAGAAAATAAACATCCAGCAAGAGTAAACACTCTCAGGATTAGAATATTCCCATGAAAACCTTCAGATATGAAAGGGGCAGCCTTTTAAGTATCTTTTAGACCTAGCATCTGAGCAAACTAATATGACTGGTGAAAACCTTCAGTGCTTTTAGCAAAAGGAACTTGCTGGGATTCCCTATAAACAAAACAAAGAAACTAAAAAAAGGTAGTTCCAGTTTTTAGAATATGAACGCACGCATATATATGTTCATGGGGACATATCCTGCCATGCAATAAGGCATTTCTTAAACTTCAGAGCTACTTTCCAGTGGCTTACACCCTCCTTCTTACTGCCCAACATAGGGGTCCTCCAGTTAAGAGCGGTAGGCAGTGAGGCTGGAATGCCTCACCCCCAGGGTGATCCCCAGGCCTGTGGACATCGCCCACTTTCCAGGGACGAGTCAGTAGCAACAGCTTAGCCCCGAGGAGCGCTTACCAGGAGGGCGGGGTGGGGTACAAACGCCCAGAGCCCAGGCCTGTGCTGGAGGAGTGGGTGTGGTGGGGCGCGGAGGCAGGGTCCGGGAACCC
>NW_005355833.1:1590606-1594050 GCF_000412655.1 Myotis brandtii | reverse complement strand
TGTCCCGCGGGCTCCGCGGAGAGAGCGGAGGGGACAGGGTGGGCCCATTGGTGGGCACAGGGTGGTGAGGGTCGGCGGCATGAATAAGGTGGTGAAACCGGCACTTATGACCTCATGTAGTGGTTAGTAACGCTGGCGAGGGGGTGCGGAGGTGTTATCAGTTCGGGTATGAACCTCCTTGGTGAGCGGCAGAACTCACACCCATCTCCCAGGCCCAGGCTCCAGGGAAACCCTTCAGTTGGGCTGTGGTCCAGGTAACACTTGAGAAGGTGTCCTCAGGGTAGTGAGTTAAAGCCTGTGATTAAGCGTCAGCCTATGAACCAGGAGGTCAGGGTTCAATTCCCGTCTGGGCATAAGCCACAGTTGGGCTAGATCCCTCTGCAGGAGGCAGCCAATCAATGGTTCTCTCTCATCATTGCTGCTTCTCCTTTCTCTCTTTCTCCTTTCCTCTCTGAAATCAATTTGAAAATATATATATTTTTAAAAAGCCAAGCCCAGATTTGCATTGGCTGTAAAGTCAAGGAGGTCTTTGTGGTCATGTTCATTGTTAAGTCCCAGATATTTGCAAGATAAAAAGTTTATTTCTAAAAAAGTCCCAGGTCTCTCCATGTGGTGCCCAGATATGTACCACTGTTGACCTCTCCTAAGAGCCTGGTGAACGCCAGACCAGGAGTGTTTTACTTATAAACCTTTAAAATCCTCTGTGACCCATTATCAAGATATTATGTTAGGAAAATCTTAAACTTTGCAGCCTCTTGAGGTAATGTATATACCTGCCTTCCAAGAAAGCATTTTCCCTAGCTCATCTTGTTTGTAGACAATAGATTTAAATAAGATGACGTGTGTGGAAAGCACTGTGTATAAATGCAATAATTATGTGTAAGCAGCATATAATAATTACTATAGTTGTTGAAACTCAAGGAATGTAGGATAGTGTGGCTCGATCTTACAGTCTCCAGTTTTTACTGATTTGCTCAACAAATAGTGATTGAATACCCACTACCATGTGCCAAATCTTGAAGGGCTTGGTAGTCATGCAAAATAATTTGAACTTTACTTTATAGGATTCCCTATTAGATAACAGTTTTAAAAAAATTTTGGGTGGAGGCATGATGTGGTTAGACTGGCACAGATATGGCTGGAGGGGGCTAAGACAGGAGTCGGGGAAGTTATTCAGTTCTGTGGTTTTCAAATTAAATTTTAAAACAAAGCCTGTCACAGAACCCCAACATATAAAGTAGATGAAAACTTGTGCTTTATTACTAAACATTTGAAAGTTCAAAATTTTAACGTTAACTTTACAGGTAAATTTAAAAACAACAACAATGAGGTTGGTTTGTTGTTGTCTTGTGGGGTTTCTTTTTGTTTTGTTTTTAGCAAAAGGGAATTAATTGTAAGGAAATTGGGTAGCTAAAATAATAAATACAAAGTCTTAGACCACGCTTCAGAAAATGTATTCTTGACCCTGCTGTTCTGTGCTCGAAACATTTTTTTTTTTTTGAAGTTGGAGGTTATGGACACTTGCAGTTATAGCTGCCTAGGGACAGTTTATTTCTTATGCCTCTGTTTTGGTTGTATACTCTTAAGAAAATTCTGATCCAGAGAAGTAGATACAAATATGAGTGGTTTTTAAATGATCCACCTTGAAATCTTGGGCATGGGCTTCAATTACAAAGATGGCAGTGGAGATGAATTCTGGGTCTACACTGAAATGACTTCACCTCAAATTAATGTGTGGGCAGTTTTGCAATATGTTAAATTTTGGCAATACAGAAATCTATTTTAAAAAATGAAATGAATCAAATATTGTGGAGCCTCTGAAGTATGTCTCAGAAACCCTATGTTCTGTGGCATATACTGTAAAAACCACTGATAAGGAGAAGCAGAGACTTAGATATGTTTCACTGCATTTTCTCATGAAGGCTTAGGAAAAGGGCTAGGGAACTGAAGGATTTCTGTTGCAAGATGGTCTCTTGGAAAAACCTCATCAATGATAATGATTTCCTTAATCCAAGCCTCTTTGACTATCTCTCTTTCTTTTCTAAGGTAGGAAATTCCTCCAAGCAGAGCTGATAGCTGGGGGACCACACCCAGGTAGTCAAGAGTGTTTGAACAAAATATTGCCCTAACCTGATGATTCTGAGCTGGAGAACATGACTTCTAGATATTTCTTTTGACTTTCATAATTGAGAGAACATACTTTCTCAAAAACTCACACCTCAGATCAGATGCTTGATTTTCTTTTCAGTTCCAATTCTCGATGGCCATAAACAAAGGGGCTTAGAAGTTGATATTCAACAGCCTAAGTAAATGTTTAAAAAACACTGTGGCCAACAATAAAAAAAAGAAATATATGAATACTTATTTTTTACAGAGCATGGAGAAATGGCATATCCATTAGAAAGCACCTTAAAAATATAAAGAGTGACACTGTGCAGAGCACTTAGCATGTACATGGCTGTATCATGCTGCTCCTAGAAAGGATTTAGCCTTCTTGTTTTTATTTTGAAGACACCTAGGACATTGTGGATGTTCAGAACATACTAAAAGTTAGTTTTACAAAATTGATAATATAGAATATATTAAAATTAAGACTGTTTGTTCATTAATGGCTGGGGCGGGGGTCAATTGGGGGAAAAGGAGACATATGTAAAACTTTAGACAATAACAGAAAAAAGAGAGAGAGTGAAAGGTAATCCACAGAGTGGGAGAAGTTAGATCTGACAAAGCATTTGGAATCTAGAACAAATCATTAAAAAAGACAATCCAGCCCTAGCCGGTTTGGCTCAGTGGATAGAGCGTCAGCCTGTGGACTGAAGGGTCCCTGTTTCGATTCTGGTCAAGGGCACATGCCTGAGTTGCAGGCTCGATCTCCAGTAGGGGTGGTGCAGGAGGCAGCCAATCCATGATTCTCTCTCACCATTGATGTTTCTATCTCTCTCTCCCTCACCCTTCCTCTCTGAAATAAATAAATAAATATATATATATATATTTTTTTAAAAGAATATTGGATAATTTCCTTTTTAAAAACAATTAATGAGGTTTTTCTTTGTGACTCACAATATGGACTACCTTGGTGAATGCTCCATCTGTGCTTGAAAAGCAATGTGTATTTTGTTGTTGTGAGGTGGAGTGCCATGTATTAGGTAAAGTTGTTTAATAGGGTTGTTCAAGTTGACTGTATACTATTCATTTTTCATTTGTTTGTTTTCACACACATATCTTTTTTGTGACATGAATATTAGATCTGTTGATACAGTCCCACAGGTCCCTGAGGATCTCTTCCTCTCTGTGTGTGTCTCTGTCTCATACTCTTTCTCTAATTATTTATATTGGACTAGAGGCCCAGTGCGCAAAATTTGTGCATGGGTGCGGTCCCTAGCCCTGGCCAGCGATCAAAGAGCAAGCGTCTGGCATGGAAGGACAGGTCCAGCTTACCTCTGG
>NW_005355833.1:1589385-1589728 GCF_000412655.1 Myotis brandtii | reverse complement strand
GAAGGGGGTGTGACCAGCTGCAAACAGCCATCAGCCCCTCACCGAGGCTGGCCAGGCACCCCAGCGGGACCCCCACCCTGATCCGGGACACCCTTCAGGGCAAACCAGCCAGCCCCCACCCGTGTACCAGGCCTCTATCCTATATAGTAAAAGGGTAATATGCAAACTGACCCTAACAGCAGAAAGACTGGGAATGACTGGTCACTATGACACACACTGACCACCAGGGGATAGATGCGCAATGCAGGAGCCCCCCTCTGGTGGTCAGTGCACTCCCACATGGGGGAGCTCTGCTCAGCCACAAGCCAGGCTGATGGCTGCCAGTACAGCGGTGGTGGGAGCC
>NW_005355833.1:1549239-1589361 GCF_000412655.1 Myotis brandtii | reverse complement strand
CTTAGGCTCAATCCCCAGGGGAGCAGGCCTAAGCCAGCAGGTGGTCATCCCCCGAGGGGTCCCAGACTGTGAGAGGGCACAGGCCAGGCTGAGGGACCTCCCTCCCCCGAGTGCACAAAATTTTGTGCACCAGGCCTCTAGTAATCAATAAAGGTGAAAATGACTTAATTTCAATAATCATCCAAAAAATGGAAATTAAAACCACAATGCAATGCCATTACACACTCACCAGAGTGGCTAAAATAGAAAAGATAGAAAGTACTAAGTGTTGGTCAAGAAATGCAGCTATTATACACTGCTGGTAGCCACTTTGGAAAAATTGGAGAGAGTATATATTACAGGTGAATATATAGGCATACCTTGTTTTTTTGCTTTTTGCTTTATTGCACTTTACAGATATTGCGTTTTTATAAATTGAAGGCAAGACCGTCCATCAGCAAAAGGATTACCGAACCTGCAATGTCTCTGGGGTACGCCTGTAAGCATTCCTTATGACCCAGCATACCATTTCTAGGTATGTATTTGTATCAGTGTGCTCAGGCTGCCATCACAGACTGGGTGGTAAACAACAGAAATTTATTTCTCACTGTTCTGGAAACTGGTAAGTTTAAGATCTAAATGCCAGCCAATTGGGTTCTTGGTGAGCGTTCTCTTTTTGGCTTGCAGCTCCGTCTTACTGTATCCTCCCATGACAGAGAGAACTAGTTCTGGTGTCTGTCTCTTTCTCTTCTGATCAGGGCACCAGCCCTTATGACTTCATTTGACCTTTATGACTTCCTCATGGACCCTATCTCCAAATATAATCACATTAGGTATTAAGGTTTCAACAGGTGAATTAGAAGGGACATAAATATCCAGTCCATAACAGTAACCAATAGAAACTGTGTGCATATGTTCTCTAAAAGACATATTGGAATATTCATAGCAACACTATTTATAGTTTTAATATTTGACCTAGAAATGCCTCAAATGCCTATCAAGAGTAGAGCAGATAGACAAATTGTGGCATATTCACATGATGAAATGCTATACAGCAACGAGAGGGAATGATCTAATATAGAATCACACACAATGTGCATGAATCTCACAAACATAAGTGTGAAAGAAGCCAGACATTCAAGTACCTACTATATGATTTCATTTATATAAAGTATAAAAACTGGCCACAACTTATTTATGCTGGTAGAAGGCAGGATAGTGGTCATTCTTAGCAAGGTGGGGAAAGAGAGGGCTAGTGACTGGAAGGAGTATGAGGAGACTTCTGGGAGACTGGGATTATTCTCATTCTCTCTTTTATTTCATCTTTTATTTCTATGGCTTTTTTAAAAAATAGACTTTATTTTAAAGTGTCGTTTTAGACTTACAGCAAAATAAGAGAAAACTACATCTATTCCTGCCCATACAGGAAAAGCCTCCCCTCTGGGAGACTGGGATTATTCTCATTCTCTCTTTTATTTTTATAGCTTTTTAAAAATAATAGACTTTATTTTAAAGTGTCATTTTAGACTTACAGCAAGATAAGAGAAAACTACAGAGATTTATCATCTACTCCTGCCCATACAGGAAAAGCCTCCCCCATTATCAACATCCCCCACCAGAGTAGTACATTTGTTATAAATAATGAATCTACAAATTATTCTCTTTCTTGATATGGATTCTAGTTAAATGGGTATATTCAGTTAGTGGATTCTTTTAAAAATATATATATTTATTGATGTCAGAGAGGGAGAGAGAGAAAGATCAATGATGAGAGAGAATCATTGATAGGCTGCCTCCTGCACACCCCCTACTGGGGACCGAGCCCGCAACTCGGGCATGTGCCCTTGACCAGAATCAAACCCAGGACCCTTTAGTCTGCAGGCTGATGCTCTATCCACTGAGCCAAACCAACTAGGGCAGTTAGTGGATTCTTTGAATAAATATGTGCACTTTTCTGTATGTATATTATACTTCAATAAAATGTTTGAAAAGGAAGGCCTGGGGCAGTGGACAGGGGTGGGCTAGAAGGGGTCAATGGGGGAGAAAAGAGGACATATGTAATACTTTCAACAATAAAGATTTTTTTTTTAAATTTTGAAAAAAAAAACCAATGAATTCTACTGGTAGTGTTATATATTAACACATGTTATTTGTGTTTATGAGTAAGTATGTACAGCAAGCATGTCAAACTTGCAGCCTGTGGGCTGCATGCCTCATTTATTTGGCCTGCGTTAGCCTTTTGAGTTTGATATGCTTGATGTACAGAGAACATATATAGTGGACATGACCCAAACATGACCTTGTACATATATAGAATATTTTCATGTTGTTTTTACAGCCTTACTGAGATCCTGATTTATTCACATTTTTCTAATAATGTGATTTAAAAGAAAGTAGGGTAGATTTTAATTCACTGCTATTCTCAGAGGGAGAATTATAGGCAAGAACTGGGTGAATATGTCAACATGTTGGTAAAAGAGAAAAGACTTATGAAAAAAGGATAGAAATGTTTGCACTTAGGATTTTCCTATAATTTCCAGTTTGCGGCTTAAGGACTTTTGGGTGAAGGAAAGAAGGACCATGGAGATGATTCATATTCCGGCATGCTTTGGGACTTAAAAACAGACCTGCCAAAAGAGCCACCCAAATCTGCTTAATGGCTCAGTGCCTTCTAAGCCAAACTCAGCACCAGAGGAGGTGGTGGTGAGTTACCTCTACAGCTGGATGAATGCTCATTAATTCTCCCCTCTCCCATCAGTGGCAAACACCAATTGCTGCTCCATTCCTGTAGCCTTGTGTCTGCCCTGGCAAGGACAGTATACATTGGTTTTATGCAAAGTTATCTTCACGGAAGTTCTGAGTGATGGCGGAAGTCATTAGGAAAGGAAGGAACTGCTGTCTTCTTATCTAGATCTTCTTGAGGCTTTCTGTGGAACTGATTGATGTCCTGACAGCCCCCCAAGGAGTTGGCTGGCAGCTGGGACTGCTGTTACAAAAAGTGGCAAGAAGAATTACTCTGGTGAAACATTATATTGTGAACATAGTGGGTACAGAATCTCACCCAAAAGCATCTGTCTAAATTACTCTCAAATTTGCCCTGACTGGAATGTAAACTTCCTAAGGTCAGAGATTTATGTCTGTTCTGTTAACCTTTGTGATCCAGCATCTATGACAGTATTTGGCATATGGTTGGTACTCATTGAATAATAATTTTTAAGAAGTGGGTAAAGTTATATATATATATATATCTCATTGAATAATAATTTTTAAGAAGTGGGTAAAGTTAATAACATCTATATATATATAAAAGCCTAAGCGACTGTTATGACCAAACAACTGGAATGACCAGACCTGCTGGTAGCTATGATGCGCACTGACCCAGACCTTGCTGCTGGGGCCCTGACAGCCCCGAATCTGGTTCACACGCACCCCGGACCCAGATAGGAAGGAGGGAGGAGGGAGCCTGATTGCTCGTGGAATCAGCTGTTGGTTAGCTTGCTGCTGGGGCCCTGACAACCCAAATCTGGTTCACCTGCACCCTGGACGCAGACAGGAGGGAGGAGGGAGGATGGAACCCGATTCCTTGCAGAGTCGGCGGTTGGTTAGCTTGCTGCTGGGGCCAACCTCCTGCGGTACCTCCTCCCAGGTGGCCCCTATTGCTGGCCAGACTGAGGGACCCCACCCATGCACAAATTCATGCACTGGGCCTCTAGTCCATAATAATAAAAGCATAATATGCTAATTAGACCGGACAGCTGAATGACCTTCCAGACATCATTCCAGACATCCTTCCAGATGAAGCCGCTGTGGCAGGGGCCAAGGCAGAGGCAGTTAGGGGTGATCAGGCAGGCAGGTGAGCAGTTAGGGGCATTAGGCAGGCAGGCAGAGTGGTTAGGGGCGATCAGGCAGGCAGGCAGGCCAGCGAGCAGTTAGAAGCCACCGGTCCTAGATTATGAGAGGGATGTCCAATGGTCAGTTTAGGCCTGATCCCCCAAGGGGTCCTGGATTTCGAGAGGGTGCAGGCTGGGCTGAGGGTTCCCCCCTCCCATGCAGGAATTTTGTGCACTGGGCCTAAGCAACCAAATGACTGAACAACTGATTGCTGTGGTGCACACTGACCACCAGGGGGCAGATGCTCAACGCACAGGATCGGGCTCCCTCCTGTCTGGATCGGGCCTGTGGGGATAGGGCTGAAACTGGCTATCCGACATCCCCCAACGGGTCCAATGTTGCGAGAGGGCGCAGGCCAGGCTAAGGGACCACACCGGTGCACGAATTCGTGCACCAGGCCTCTAGTAATAATATAAGTAGTGTGTTTGAGGGATATTGGAGGGAAAAACTTACCATATAGGGTCAGTGGTTTTAATTAAAATTCTAATTTTGGTAGTTTGAGAAGTTAAACTACAGAATAGGTAAGAAACTTATCCAAAATCATATACAAGACTCAAAATTCTGGCCTTCTAGTTTTCAGTGAGCTTTTCATTCAGAAGCATTTCTGTTCCCTTCTTCTGCGGTAGATGCTAGAATCTGGTGGTAAGGTGACATTTGTGACTTTTTGAAACCAGATCACGATTTATGCTGGTAGATAACAAAATACATTTTATGGTCATATTTCCAATATTACAAATCTTTATAATATGTAATCAACGGTTAGGGAAACATTTGAAAACATGGCCAAGTAAATTCACCTTGTCATATGGGCCATAGTTATGGTCCCAGCTTGGTAAAGCAATTCATGAATAGCATATGACATCTTGTAGCACAAATCATATATTCATATCAAATTCCTAAGATATTTTGGCTTTATTGCTGATCTTCAACCAACAGTGGCTCTTAGAGTGTTAGCTGTAAGTCTTTATGCCCCTCCCCAGTCTCACTGTCAAGTAGCTAATGATCTATAAACAAATATGGAGATGCCCTAAGGGAGCTCTCCCTTTAAAGGGCCTTGGATCATTAAATAATAGAAATACTGAAGTCCACCCTGTTTTATGATTTGTCAGTTTAGGTTTTGCAGTGACTGGTATTTTCAGATGGGACAGGTTTTTAATTTACTGTACAATAACATTAAATTTTATCTGATTTTTTCCTTCTGGAGAAAACTTTCAAAAATGTTCATCTACATTTGCAGTTTCCATGCTATGAAATATCTTTGTATTTGTGTGTGAATAGGAGACACATTTCGGTTTCTTAAGCTAAAGGTGGCCATAGAGGATAACAAAATCAACATAATATCTACCAGTTCCTGAGAGTATATCTTTGTATTTGTGTGTGAATAGGAGACACATTTCAGTTTCTTAAGCTAAAAGTGGCCATAGAGGATAATAAAATCAACATATCTACCAGTTCCTGAGAGCTATATATAAAAGCCTAAGCGACTGTTATGACCGAACAATTGGAATGACCGGACCTGCTGGTAGCTATGACACGCACTGACCCAGACCTTGCTGCTGGGGCCCTGACAGCCCTGAATCTGTTTCACCTGCACCCCAGACCCAGACAGGAGGGAGAAGGGAGCCCGATTCCTTGCGTTTATACCTATTGTCTCATTTAAACAACATTCCAAAGCAGGGTTTCATTTTCCTCATTTTCAAGCTGAGGAAACAGAAGGTCAGAGAGGTTAAAATAGCTCCCTGCAGCCAGATTGGTTAGCTTGCTGCTGGGGCCCTGACAGCCCCGAACCTGGTTCACCCGCACCCCTGACCCAGATAGGAAGGAGGGAGGAGGGAGCCTGATTCCTTGCAGAGTTGGCAGTTGGTTAGCTTGCTGCTGGGGCCAACTTCCTGCGGTCCCTCCCCCCAGCTAGCCAGCCCCCCAATTGGCCCCTATTGCTGGCCAGACTGAGGGACCCCACCCATGCACAAATTCATGCACTGGGCCTCTAGTCCATAATAATAAAAGCATAATATGCTAATTAGACCGGACAGCTGAATGACCTTCCAGACATCATTCCAGACATCCTTCCAGATGAAGCCGCTGTGGCAGGGGCCAAGGCAGAGGCAGTTAGGGGTGATCAGGCAGGCAGGTGAGCAGTTAGAGGCATCAAGCAGGCAGGCAGAGTGGTTAGGGGCGATCAGGCAGGCAGGCAGGTGAGCGGTTAGAAGCCACTGGTCCTAGATTATGAGAGGGATGTCCGACTGCCAGTTTAGGCCTGATCCCCCAAGGGGTCCTGGGATTTTTCAAAACTGGATCACTTGCAAAGTTGCTGTAAAACAACAATTTATATGTCTTTTGAAATTGAGGGCCAGCTGTGCATTGAGGAATTTGGGCACCACCAACAAAGATCTCAAGTCTAAGCAAGTTATCAAGCCCTGAAACTTGGGTTTTATTGGGGGAGCCCGAATAAAAAGTACATGGGAATTCTTTGGACTGCTTTTACAACTTTCCTGTAAGTTTAAAATTTTATTCAAATTTAAAAGTTTAGTTTAAAAAACTTGGGTTTTAATGGCGAGAGCATCTGGCCGTACTTTGGATGGTATGAGTAATACTGCTGCTATGGATAATAGGCACATTTAGTCCAAGCCAGCATTTCAGTGAACCACACTTGTGGTTCAGCTCTTTCTTTTTATTCTTTATTGCTGTTTCTAATAAAGCAAGATGTTAAAGCTAACTACACTACATGCTCTATTAATTATATGAAGGTGAACTTGAGTCATATTTGTTACTGAAGATGATTAATAATTACCAGTTCTGCACACATTTCTGGTGCATTTCAGTAAATAAACAGGGTACATTGTTGGGTAGTAATTGATTAATTAGCACATTCATCCTACACAGCTCAATGGTCTAAGGATGCTGAGTTTGAGATATTGCTCATAATTATTACAAGAAACAAATCTGTTCCATTTTTCAGTTTATTCTTCTGTATGCTAAGTTTTTTTTTCCTAAATCGAATGTTTAATGGTTCAAAACCTTATAGGTTTTATTCAGATAAATCAACTCATGAAAAATTGCTAGTCATAATCTCAGAATCTTGTTTTGTGTGTGAACTAGGGTGAACACTTTTACAAGGCTAATTTTAACATTCGATCTTGCTGTTAAACTGGATCAAATCCTGTAAATATAGGGCACTTCCCCACCATGCAGGCAGTGCTCCTTGAGCACCTATGCGCAACAGGGGCACTGGAATCTCATTTGCTTCCCAACCACATCAAATAAGCTCAGGATTGCAAGTGTCATCAGGTTGGCACTTTGCAGCACTAGCAAATATAATGTGTAATCTTCAGAGAAGTATAACAGCATGTATTGGCTGCCGTTTTAAAGTATGCAGTAATTTAGGATGTTTTTTCTAATTTATTGAGCCAGCATGTAGTTGAGAACTAGTGTAGTTGAGAGAGCCTTGGACAGAGAGTCAGGAGTCCTGGTTCTTCTCCATCCGTATTCTTCCTTAAGAAGCCCGGGTGACTCTGGGCACATCACTACCCGCTTCTCTAAGCATGGATCATTCACCCGTAAAATGAAGGCTTCAACTAGGGAGTGTGAGGTACCGTGAGGAGCCCAGGCTGCAGAGACCTAGGTTTGAGTCTGGACTGCCTATTTTATTGTTTAATGGAAATGATTTAACCTCTTGAGTTTCCACTCTGCTCACTTGAGGTTATCATAAAAATCAAATGGGATAGGATAGTAGTTTGTAAACTGTAAAGTATCATATAACTATAAGGCATCATTAATATTATTACTATCTTAAATGGTTGACCTTCTTGATTACTTGAAGGCTATCTTAAATGGTTGACCTTCTTGATATGTACTTGAAGGATGCATCAAAATGCCCATGTACTGGTCTAACAATAGGGGATTATCAACATTCTTTACATCATTATTAAAATCACTTTGAGTAAGAATTTCCCACGTGTCTTCATAATTTATTGCTAAGTGAAAAACATAGTCTGCAACTCAGTATGTTTGATATGATCCTATTAAAATATTATATACACAAAGATAAATGACTATATAATAGGAACCTAGTACGTATTTCATAAAATAATAAATGCAATAAATATATGTTAATTGAGCAACCCTTGCTACTGATAAGGTACTGTTCTAGGAGTTGGGACTATATCTTTATACTTACAATCCATTGGGTGAGACAAATAATAAAAAATAAACCTATTATGTAATACCACATATTGTTAAGTGCTTTGAAGAAAAATAAAGGAATAGAGAGTAAGGGTGCTTTCCTGTTTTTCAAACATTTTTCTTATTTATTTATTTTATTTTTTATCAAGAGCAAATGTCCCTATAATTAGAAAAATTAAAAAAACTGCAGGTATATTTAAAGACAAAGTAGTCTTAAGAAAAATGTTATGTACATAGATAAGTACTCTTTTTTGTCTGGATTTTTTCATTTAGCATAATATATTGAGATTCATCCACATCTCTGAGTTTATCAACAGATCAGTCCTTTTCATTGCTGAGTAGTATTCCATTGTAAGGATATCCCACAATTCCTTCATCACCCACCTGTTGACAACAGACAGTTGGGTTGTTTCTAGTTTGGGGCTATTACAAATAAAGCTGCTGTGAACATTCATATAGCAAGTGTAGTGACATGATTTTTAAATGGCTGTATAGAGTCCCCTTTGATAGATACTCCATAATTTTTAAGCAATGCCCTATTGTTGAACATTTATATCTTTCTGGTTTTTCATTGTTGCAAATGATCTATAATGTTTTGGCTTAGGAATGTATCTCTACATGTTGAACTTGAAATGAGTAGAAAGGTATTGTAAAGGGGACCTGGAAATAAAGAATGCGTTGTTAGATAATTCTGAGTTTTTCAATGATTGCAGAGTACGTATTTTGTGTCATCTGCTGGAAAGCAAAGAAGCATAAATTTTTAAATAAACCAATATTGAATTTGACTATGAAGTTTATCTTGTAACTAATGGAAAAGGTCAGCTGTTTTGTTTATGGGACCATGATTTGACCATAACATTCCTTCTGAGGCAACTGCAATAATATTGGGTGTGGCCTTTTGTTTCCTGGAGCTATAATTAGCCATCTGGTGTACTTTACTACATGTTGTTAAAGAAAAAAATCTTAAAATGTAGCATTTTACTCATTTTTCTCTCTCTCCATATATATGCATACACACATACATATGATGTATATGGTGACAACCATGGAAGTGCAATAAAATGTATACAGAATGGTTAAGAAATACTTGGGGGAAACTACCATCAAAAAGACCCCCAAACCCAAAACATTATTTTATGCATAGATGCCAAAGCTATATTTTTCTGTGCTATGTTTAGGGTCTTCTTATAACAGAACACATTTTTTTTACCAACAGATTTTTAAACAGCAGGGACATGCTTATTATTTACTGTTTTGGTATCTTTCCCTCATTTACATAAATACCCCAGAAACCAGCAGTTTAAAACTAATAAAAGCCAGGGCCCTCCATCAAGTGCAATAAAGTTTCACAACCATGAGTTAGACTGTTAGAGTGAAAAATAAACCTATATATGTGGTTATCAAGGGGTTTGGGGGGAAAGTGTATAATCACATTTCAAAGTTAGAACTTTCATTTGAAGAAGCAAGGCAATCATAATACTTAAACATTTATGTAGAACGCTTTATCTTTGAAACATTCTCTTAATATTGGCCAATTAATCTCTGCTGCTTCCCTAAGGAGCAGGTATTACTATCTGCCATTTTTCTAGTTGTAAACTTGAGGAAGGTATGACCAACCCACCGAGGGAAGGACAGGACAGGGCAGACAAGTGTCTAGCCCTCATTATGTGGTGACTCCTTGAGATGTAACTCCTAATAGAAGGCATCAGACTTCTGTTCCACATTGATGAAATCATTAACAAGACAAAGATAGAAACAGAAGGTCAATCTGGCTCAGGCTTTCAGATGCAGTTTTACCTTCTGAGGTCACCTTTTGGGAAGAATCTAAGGAGCAGGTATTACTATCTGCCATTTTTCTAGTTATAAACTTGAGGAAGGTATGACCAACCCACGGAGAGGAAGGACGGGGCAGACAAGTGTCTAGCCCTCATTCTGTGGTGACTCCTTGAGATGTAACTCCTAATAGAAGGCATCAGATTTCTGTTCCACATTGATGAAATCATTAACAAAACAAAGATAGAAACAGTAGGTCAATCTGCCTCAGGCTTTCAGATGCAGTTTTACCTTCTGAGGTCACCTTTTGGGAAGAATGGGATACAGAAAAGATGCAGAAGAGCCACAGCGCACGTCATCTGTACTTGCAATGGGTGGGTCTAAACTTCTTCCAGTGAGAAAAGCAACGTCAGAAGCTCCCTCCCTTCCCGAAACCCCCACCTTCACAACATCTTGGCAACTTAATTTATAGCTTTTCAAATCAGATTGACTGTGATCAGTACATTCAAAGAGTGGAACAAAGCTGTTAGGTACATTAAAGCCAGAGGAACAGTAAAATAAAACTAATAAATATTTACATTTTTGGCAATAGAATTAATGGATGCTTGAGAAATTCTGAAAGATAAACATTTAAATGTTAAAATACGTATTTCCTTCCCCACAGGGACAGTGTGGGGAATTAATGAGATAATAAATGCGAAGTGCTTTGAGCTCTTTAGAAGAAAAGTGCCAGATGAATGCAAATGATTATTGTTAAAACTTTCAGATGGTTACTAATATATTACTTAGGATAAAGTACATCTTTTTATACTTGAAATATAGGATTCTTGAAATTCTTAGGATGGGATAGCTGAGACCATGTTCCCCAAACTCCTCCTAGGTCACTCCATATTATATTGGGAGTCTTTTTTAACCCTTCCCCATATCTTTCAAACAAACCTGTGGAGCATGACTTCACAGCTTTCAAACTTTCCTGCAACATCCCATCGTTAGTCCTCCAACAGATTCTCACAGATCCATGGTCAGAGAAGAATTCCACTGACACCCCTTTCTCTTCTCCTGATTTCTTTGATCAAATAATTGTGACACCTCCCAATGCTAAGCATTGGGCAAGTTGATTTTATTAGCAGGACGTGTGTGTGAGTTAAACTGTCCCTCTGTACTTTAAGCAATACAATCACCCTATATAATAAAAGCCTAATATGCTAAGTGTCTGACTGTTCGACCATTTGACCAGTCGCTATGACGCGCACTGACCACCAGGGGGCAGACTGTCTGACCGGTAGGTTAGCTTGCTGCTGGGATCTGGCTGATCGGGACTGGGTGAGATGGGCAGACATGCCCTGGAGCCCTCCTGCGGTCCCTCCCCAGCCCCGATTTCTCGCAATCCGGGACCCCTCGGAGGATGTTGGAGAGCCAGTTTTGGCCCCATCCTCGCAGGCCAGGCTGAGGGACCCCACCGGTGCACGAATCCATGCACTGGGCCTCTAGTTTGTTATAAAAGAGTGCAAGCCCTTTGAATGATCAAGGACAAATGACATTCAACTTTCTACACAACATGCTAGAATTTGTGGTAAAAGAATGCAAATCTCACATAAATTTCTTTTCATTTAGCCTGAGACACGGAATGAGATACCCTCACTAAATCTCATTCTCCTCGTATGTAAAATAAAGACAGTAGTAGTACCTACCCACAGAGGTTGTTGAAAAGATACAATAAAATAATGCATACAAAGCTTCTAGTACAGTATACACCTAGCCCACAATAACAGGTAATGTAAGTAGATAGTGGAAGGTAGGTAAGTAGATAGCACAGTTTGTCATTAAATATCATCTATTTGGATTATTTAAAATCAATAGAAAATGATATGTAAAGGGAGATACTTATCATCATTCAACAATGTGCTCCTAAATGGTTAGCACATTTTGCTTCTCAAACCATTGCAAACATTCAGTATTAAATAAAGATGGCTCTACTGTTAAATGTTGCTTCTCCCTAAAAGTTTCTGGGGGGAAAAAAAGACACATCATTAAAAAAACACACCGCTTATTGACAAAGATTTCAGTTTCCTATGTAGAGTAGTAAAAACTAAGTAATTCATCACAATTAATTTATGTTTGGGATACACTATACACACAGATATAATGTTTTTCAAACTCCCTTAGTTTAGCAATAGCACAGTATCTTTGCTGCATACATGTGCTAAAAGATAATAGACTATGCTTCTTTTCAAATGTTCTGTAATTAAAATATTTCACTAATTTAATCTGGTCCTCTGGCTTCTTCCACTTAATTACTTGAAGTGATTGTCTTATTATACCAATTTTTCTCCTTTCATTTTGAAGCTGTAGGTTTTTAGGTAGAGAACCTTACTGCCAATCACTTTCTAATGAGACCTGAATCTGAATATAAGGCCTGAATTTGGAAACAGGCATTCTGTGGTGTATGCAGAGAAGGAAACTGCATTGTTTGAGAAACCGATCATGTGGGTAAAATAAAAAAAAAAAGTACCAGAGAGGGAACTCATTGGACTATCGCCAGCAGCTTGAGGCTCCAGAGTGCTAATCAAAATTCACACACAAAACTTCCCCAATAGATTTCACCGTTTTGTACTGTTAAGAGGGGATCTCGCCATGTGAAAGATCCACTGCTGTGCTGAACAAAACAGAGACAGTTTTCTTTTAAAGTCCAGAGCAGATGAGAGCCATAAGGAGACAGAGGGTTTCATTTACTCTCAGGACACGATTGTGCCAGTGAACTAATGAGTCTCTTGGACCTTATGTTGCTCTGGCTTCAATCGAGGGGAGACTCTAATGGGCATGTAGTACTTCCTATCCGTCAAGTGTCTGGACAATGGGCCCCTCATATGGATTAGAGCGATCTGGCAAGAAAAAGAGGTCATCCTTGTACCTAGCACAGGCAGGAAACCTGGCTAATTAATGTATTTCCAACTATAGCAAGACAAAAGCTGACACACACACAAATGTTAATTTTATTGCAGAAACTCAGCCTGTGGCTGAGGCATAGTTTAAAACTTATGGAAATCCCGTAGGTAAAAAAAAATACCTCTCCCTTTCCCCAACACACTCCAGTATTTATAAAGATATCATTCTTTAAAACAACTATGTGACTTGCTCCTTTCACCCTTTGTTAAGGTTGGATGATGAATAAATATTTTGAACAGTTACAAGGAAAATGCTGAGAGTTAGTGTCAGCACTGCATAATTTTAACAATTTGCCCTTTAACAGAGACTGTTGAATTAAGCTTGTAAAAATCCTACTGCTCTTTTCAATAGAGAACACAAATGTTTGTTCAAGCTAGAAGGCTCGGGTTACACTACATCTTAAACTAAGAGCAGATACTGCCACCTAGATAAATTCTGATGCTGTAGTGAACTAAATGTTGGCTTACCTTACTTTCTGAAAAATAGCAACAACAAACAATAGTGGCTTGGTGCAATAAAATACAATGAATGATAAAGGGTCACTTTAAAAATCCATACAAATGTAATTTTCTTTAAAAGAAGACATTTTTGTTTTGCCAAATATCAATGATTAAGCCTTTATTTAACTTTTTAAATGCAGAAGACAGATTACTATTAGAAATAGGAGGAGGACACTTTATAAAACATTCAAACAAAATCTCCACTATCCTGAAGTTTAGAAAGAAGTAGATGCAGAGGTGATATCAGTAAGACTTGTACATTTCTTGTTAGATATTTTCCCCCTTAGTTTGGAAAGAGGAAGAGAAACACAAATAGGTTTTGGTTTAATAAGTAAAATAAGATCACTTAACAATTTTTTAAAAAGAGCATTACATTATAGTCTGTGCTGATACACTTCCTAGCACACAAAGCAAACTAACTTTCCCCCTCCTCTTTTATTCCTAACAGTAAAAGAAATGTTGCCTTTTCTTAGCTCTAGTTGGAATCTAAACTCAGTAATGTTTTCCAGGATCATAAACATATCAGGCTCAGAGAGGTATTTTTCTTATCATCTTTAGATTGTAGCTCTTCTTCAAATTGCTTTTTGTTTTCCTCTGTTACTCCCAGAATGACTTCAACCTCATCAATGGTGGCCTGTAAATGAACAATAAAAATGACATTCATTGCTTAAACATCTCTTACAACTCTCCCCTCCAAGTCTTCCCACCACTAAGCATTTGTTCCTTTTTGGAGTTAAGTGTGATTTAGCCTACTTTGACTCAAAGTGTGCTCCACCAACCAGCACCATCTACAAGTTGTTGGTTGTCAGTCCTGATGAAATGAATATAAAAACTGTAAGAACTTGGAAATATTTATAGAAATTTTAATGTCTATTAAATGTAATAATGAAAAAAATGGGCTTCTATTGTGTACATCTTTAATTTGAGTGTTTTATTATATTATTATTACTAGGGCGTGTAGGGGAGGCAACCAATCAATGTCTCTCTCTCATTGATGTTTCTCTCTCCCTCCCTCTCTGGAAAAAAAAAGGATGTTGGATTTTATTAAATGTTTTTTTTCTGAATTACCTTCCACTTTCTTTTTAAATATATTTTATTGATTTTTTACAGAGAGGAGGGGGGACGGATAGAGAGTTAGAAACATTGATCAGCTGCTTCCTGCACACTCTCAACTGGGGATGTGCCCTCAACCAAGGTACATGCCCTTGACCGGAATCGAACTTGGGACCCTTCAGTCCTCAGGCCAACGCTCTATCCACTGAGCCAAACTGGTTAGGGCAAATTACCTTCCATTTTCATTCAGCCTTTACTTTGCTAGTAAATCTTTGCTGCTAAACTAAAAATATTTATTAGAATGTCATGAGGATATACTACCCAAAATGAATCTATTTCACTTTTCAAGTTTTTATTATTCCTATTTTGTTGAAATTTAACCTTTTTACCTTTTGACCTTCTATCAAGAGTAAGCATATCAAGATGATAATGATTCACATGAGAAGGCTAGAAACCATGATAGTATATTTAAAATCTACTTTAGAACATCTAACCTGATAATTTTGAAAGTCAGACAAAGGGCAGAGAAATAGCCTTCATTATGCCATGAGTAGTTGGCTTTGCCAACCTCAAGTCCCAACTCAGAGCCTACTAAATCCGTGTAGTTTGGGGGATATACCCTCTGTCATAGTGTGCAGGCTGCTATAACAGACTACCACAGACTGGGTGGCTTAAACAACAAAAATTTCTTTCTCACAGTTCTGGAGGCTGGGAAGTCCAAGGTCAATGTGCTAGCCAATTCAGTTCCTGGCTTGCAGACAACCAGGTTTTTGCTGTAGCCTCACATGGTGGGGAGAGGGTGAGCAAATGTTCTGGTCTCTTATAAGGGCCCCATCATTCCCACACCACCCTCATGACCTCATTTCAACATAATTCCCTTCCATCTCTATATACTGTCACTTTGGGGTTAAGATTTCAACAGGTGAACTTTGGGAGGACAAAATTAAGTCCATAGCACCATCCGATTCTGATTATTAACTACATTTTGACAGACTAATCTGATCATGTGCAGACAGTCTTAGAATTTTGTGCACAGCAGTAATGACAAGATGATGCTAGCTTGCAGTAACTTAGAATATAAACGATGAGCATAGATCCTTTAGGACCTGTGAAAGTTATTACAACACTGGGCCGTTTTAAAATTAAATCTTCTCAGTCATGTTATGGGAAAAGCAGTGGTCAATCTTGCAACTCATAAAATCACATTGAAGAGTACATCACATTGAATTATTATCATCATCACCATTACTAGAAGGACCAGGGCCTAGCTCAAGGAAAAAACATATTAAAAAAATCCTATTTTTATCAAGCTTTTGTTGGGCTTTCCATTTAAGAGAAAAATGACATGTAGGTTCCAATTGAGTCCTTTGAGTTACTTGACCCATTCAAACATGATGAAGGCTCAGGCTGGAAATCAGATGAAAATTTTGATAATCAATACTAAATGTTCATTTCTGCTCAGCGGGTATTTTAAAACCTCTTGTACAGATCTTGCTCCTGTTTCCTAGAGTTTTGAGACATCTAGTCAATTATACATGACTGGATTATCTGGAAGCTTCAACAGTTAGTGATGGAACATCTACCCACTTTGGAGGAACAGGGTGGAGTAGATGGCTCACATATGTGCTGAGCTTTTCCCTAAACACACTGTCCTTCCTGGCCTCAGAACTTCTCTGTCCTAGAAACTTGGGCTCGCCAGGAATCCCTAACCAGACATTGAAATGTAGGTAGATTATAGCCAGGATTTTTTTTTTCTGCAACAGTCTCTGTTTTGGCTCCATTGTGATGTTTTAATTTCAGTTCCAACATCAGAAAGCCCGGTTGTAGTGTAAGCTTGGGTTTGGAAATGGTAGCAAGTTAAAATAAGACTACCATATTTCAAAGAAAAAGTTTCAAACTATTACATTTAACTAACGGGTTCAGTGAGAACCTTACAGTATTGACCCTGCACATTGTAAAAGTGTACTGCTTACAATAAAAAAAAATGGTTTAGCACTTGTTTACAATACAGCATGAGGTATTTTCAGCCCTTGTATAGAAATCAACCAGGATCGTTAGTTAATTAACACCTCACCTTAAAATTGGTCTCGCCTTGCATATTAGGTGCTGATATTTCTTGATGGATGACGAAGAGATTGCGAGCAAAGGTCATGAGGACCCCCTGGAGATCCTCACCGATTGTTCTGTTAATGATATCCAAACAAATGAGTTTACCAATGATTCCCCTCACATGCTTAAAAACAATCACCCTCTCATTTGTGCCTGTCTGGTGATGGAATTTAATGAGTATTTTCAATCTCACAAGGTGGCAATCTTCAGGGAGATATGAAAGATGAGGCTCCATTTTAACTTGTCAACAAAAAGGATTTGTGTAATAAATATTTTTTATTAATCAACTTAGCAGAATATAGGAATAGATTCAGTCATTTGTAGCCAAAGGCTACCACTGAGTGAGGACAGGAGTATTGAGAAGCTCATTTTAAAAATTGTTCAAGTTAGTTTAATAGAATCGTTGCTAAGTGTAATTCATGCCTAACAATTTCCTTGCCTACAGAGACATTTGCACCTCAGTATTATTTTCTACTCCATGTATACAAGTGACTCCTTCTACTACTTATAAGTGGTGCCCTACCCACATTGAGAAATGACAGCAAGCTAAAATAAGACTACTATATTTCAAAGAAAATGCCTCTTTCATGGGCAGCTATCTTTATAAAGCTGAACACACACTTTAAGAAAATCTCAGTGATGACTTGCAAACCATCCTGTAGAATTCTACTGTGTTTCTAAACAACTAGATCATTGTAAATTTTAACTTGAAAACAAACGCCAAGGTATTTATTTCTAGCTATTTTTTGAGCTTTATCAATAGAAAAGAATAGATTAAATGAATGAGTTAATTTAAAAAAATTGTTCTGTCCTGAGGGGCTGAACCTAAAGAGCTAGTTGCTCCTTAAGGCAGCTGCAAAAAAACTTTGCAATTACTTCTTTCCTAGTTGTTACCTGTGAAATAAATCACCTTAGAATCTCAGACCTAAACCTTTTGGGAAGGCTGCCTTCCAACCTGATCCTGCTTTCCCTGGGGTCAGGGTGGGACTAGAAAGCTTCCCAGGGCCCAAGGCAGGAGACCAGGGCTCTTTCTCCTGCCACTGACTGTGTGACTTTGGGGACAGTTACTTGATCTCTCTGGGTCTTCATTTCTTTATCTCTGAAATGAAGGAATTGGACTAGATCAGTGCTCCCAAACTTTTTGAGGTATATTTCCCACATCTAAAGACTGCCCAACCCCATCCCTTATAGCTACTGAACATTGGTGTCTCTTCTTTTAGGAGTATAAATATCACTCAAGGCAACTTCAGAATAGATAATTTAAAAAAGGTATTTGTGTTTTATTGCCGCAGGGTCAGTATATATTAGACCCCCGATGCTCCTAAAATAGCAGACTCCCAGGCTCTCCCCCAGATCAATAAAATCCTAATCTTTGGACTTAGAACCCAGGAATATGCAGTTTCACCAAGTCCCCCAGACGATTTTGATATATACAGAATATTGAGACCCATACTTCAAAAAAGTATAGTTGTGTGTATGTGTGTGCATGCGTGTGTATGATGTAGAGGCCCACATACTGCTGGGGTTCATGGTTCTCAGATTGGTAACTAAGAGGCTGGATGGACTTTAATTAATTTAGGTCCCTATTAATTAATTCATTTCTAGAATTTCCTTCACTTTTGCTTCCCTGAAATTTCTCTTCAAATTCCACTATTCCAGGAAATATTCCAATGTAAATGGAGCTGGTATGAAGTTATCTTGGTAAAGCTAAGCCACAAAGTTCTGGTATGTAAGGTCATCCCATCTTGGAACCCTCACCTTTCCTAAAGAGGTGGCCATCTGACCTTCTTCACCCAATAGGACATGATCACAGTAAAGCCAAGCGGAGCCCAGCCCTCTCATGGAAAGCTTCTCCTTAAAGCACCAGAGAAAATTTAAGCAACATGAAGGGGGGGAAAAGCTTATATCTGCTCATCTCTTCCTTTTCAATTCGAGTTCTAGAAAATGAGGACTGTCTCCTGGCCACTGTCTATTAAGTTGTCTATTTTCAACCTCCATGTCCATGCCTTAGTGCAATCCCTGATATACTAGCTATAATTCCACCCTTTCATCTTACACTCAGGAAAGCACAACTAGATGCAAGTGAGAATCTCAGCAATAATCTTCAATCCTATCTAATAGTCAGAAAAAGTAAATTAGTAAACTCAATATAAACTTGTACAAGTAGTGAAGCACCTCACAATAGGCTGAGAATCTCTATATTCCATGAAAGTGTTCTAGGGTGGCCACACAATATAGTCATTGTGGTGTAGTGAAAAGAACAATGGATTTGAGATCAGGAGACACAATCTACTGTGTGACCTGTAATGGGATTATTTCTTAGAACAGTGGAATGACCCTCTAGAAGATACACCAATAAGACTATTTCTACCACCAAAGCTAGTCTGCAGGCCAAGGCATCCTTGCCTGATATCTCAGGGGCATGTGTAGCCACAGTTGGGCGGGTTCCTCTTGGTCTAATTATTCATTCTGTAGGTTTCAGCATCAAGTCAACCTTGCTGCTTGGTCATTTTGATGATTGGGGGTGTTCCTTTTTCACAAAACAGCCTCTTCTTCCAGCTCCTAAATTCTGTGATAGTTTTCTTCTCGCCTGTTCCTCTATGCCCTAGTGCCCACCTGGATAAAGCTTTCCAGGGCCCGTACTTCAGGAACTCTGCCCCTGCCCTGTTCACACTATCCTTGTCTCCTACTGTCAGTTCCAGGACACAAGTCCTGTTCCTGAGTGTCAGCTTTTGCTAATGGGCTCCCTTCATGCACCCCTTGCCGACCTGGGTCTCTAAAAGCAGCCTCCTCTCTGAGCTCCTACGGTCTTGCTCCTTCCAGCCAGACCTCAGGTTGTCCATTTAGTCTTTGTAGTTGGAACATTCCTGGCTGGTGCTGCTTGTTGAGATGACCTCCAGGTTCCTGAACCCTGTTTATTTTTTGCTTGCCTGGCTGTTCTTTTCTGAAGGGCAGTCACACCTCCCAGCCTTGTCCCCCATGCATGGGGTTTGCCTAGTTCCACTCCCAGCCCTGCTTGTCCTTTTCAGTTGACTTTTCGTGCCAGCCAGTGCCCAGTGAGGTGGAGTTCATGTCTCTGTGTTCTGACTTCTAGTTCTTGTACTTACCTAATCCATTGTCTGAATTCCTGAGCTTAGAAATATACTTGGACCTTGAACCTTACCGGCTCAGTCAGAATCATAACTATACACATTTCATATTCCCCAGCTTGCCAATGTCAAATCCAGTTGAATGCTTGGTTCTCCCAGTCCCAGTAACGGCCTGGTGTCCTGCCACAGCCCTGGCATCAGTGACAAGTGTGGAGGGAGTGGAACAGGAAGTATTTCATCTCTGGTGTTCTGGCTACTGGTGCCCTTTCCTGACTTATTGGGAGTTGACATGCTAAACCATTTATAATGCCTGTTACAACTGATAATAGTTTGGTAAAACAAAGGACTGTACTTTGGATAGGGAGTAGAGACCTGTCCTGTGCGCATCTCTGCCTGTTTTCATGTGGGACCAGTGTCTAGGAGACTGAACATCTGGGGAGAAACTGAGGCTGTTCAGGAACATTGATACTTAACAGAGGAATTGGCTCTTACTTGGTCAGTTTTTATAAGAACAGATCTTAGCTTGTGTGTTTCAATGTGAGGTCACACTGCTCTAGATGTTACAAGGAGAGACATATAGGGCAGAAACGGTTTCCCAATAAATTAGGATGACTTTAAAGGACCCACTAACCATATTTCAAGATATGAAATAAGACACAATTCAAGATGGTGGTTCTAAAGTTCTGAGTCCTAGATGAGGAGACAACTTTGCTTGCTCTCCAATATTCCCTGGAGAGAAATTCGTAGGAAACAGGGAAGCATAGAGAAGCCTCCTGAGCGCCCCAGCATGGCTCTTCTCAGCACACATGCATCTTGAGAAGACTGGACCGTGGCCAAAACTGGGTATGAGGAGGGGCCACAGACCCTGCTTTTTTTGGGGGGGGGGGGGCGGCGACATTTGCCAAAGGCACCAGAACACTTTTCTAAGTATGCCAGTAAGCCCTTCCACAACTACAACATCTGAGCTTGTTCATCATGAGTCAGATTTTGTGTGTGTGTGTGTGTGTGTGTGTGTGTGTGTGTGTGTGTGTGTGTAATATGTTGTTGAAACTAGCCTCTTACTCATCAATCTGAATAATTAATCAATTACATTCATGAACTCCCACTGACACATCTAAAGTCATTGTGTGAAACACTTGAAGATCTAAATAAAATAAGCTAGACTTCCAATAAATCAGCATGCTGATTTAAAAAAGAACCTCATAGACAGACAACAGTATGGAGATTTCCAGAGGAAAATGGGGGTGGGGGAGGTAGGGGAGGCTAAAGGGAGGATAAATGGTGATGAAAGGAGACTTGGCTTGGGGTAGTGAACACACAATACAATATACAGATGATGTATGATAGAATTGTACATCTTAGACCTATATAATCTTATTAACCAATGTAACCCCAATAAATTCAATTTAGAAATTTCTCAAAAAATGCATGAGAAGTGTCATACTTGTTGGTTGTTATAGTCTATTTTCTTAGCTTATTGTATCTCATAGACATACTCACAACATTCCCAACTTATTTCTCTTCAAGTGTTCATATAATATGAAAACAGTTCCTTGTCTGTCCTATAAAATTTGAATGGGGAGGAAAGAAATAGCATGTTATGTTGAAACAAAGTAAAGAAAATGTATGTACTATGACCGCTAAGGCAGATTTGAATTGAAGTCTAAAGTTAACTGTAAATACTGTGAAAAGTACAGTGGGAAAGGCTGTCTCCAGAATATGGAGTAGATATATTCTAGGACAGTGTTGTTGTTTTTCAATTGAGATATAATTTACATATAACATTGTGTAAATTTCAGGTGTACAACATGTTCATTTGATATATTAATATATTGCAATATGATTACCACTGTGGCTTTAGCTAAGACCTTTATCACATTGCATTATTTCTTTTTTACAATGATAACATTTAAGATCTAGTCTTTTAGCAATTCTGAAGTATATAATACAGTATTGTTGACTATAATCACTAATGCTGTGCATTATTAGACTTCATCTTCTTTGTACCCTTTAACAATATATCTACAATTCTCACCTCCTCACTTTCCCTGGCAACCCCATTCTACTCTCTGTTTCTATAGCTTTGGCTTTAGATCCCACATATAAGTGATATCATACAATATTTGTCTTTGTCTGGCTTATCTCATTTAACATAATGTGCTCAAGGTCCATCCATGTTGTCACAAATGGCAGAATTTCTTCCTTCCTATGGCTGAATAATATCCCATACACACACACACACACATTTGTCATATCTTCTTTTATCTATTCATTCATCAATGGACTCCTAGGTTGTTTCCATATCTTGGCTATTTTGAATAATGCTGCAATGAACATGGAGGTATAGATATCTCTTCAAGACGGTGACTTTGTTTCCTTTGGGCAGATACCCAGAAGTGGAATTGCTGGGTCATATGGTAGTTTTATTTTTAATTTTTGAGGGACCTCTATGGTGGCTGAATCAACTTCCATTCCTACCGGGCTCTCTTTACTCCACATCTCCACCAGCACTGTTATTGCTCACCCAGGACAAGGTGTTTTGGAAGTCAGATCCTCAGAATACTCACATCAAAGTCATCTAGTTAAATGCTTGTTAAAACGCGTTTTCATGGGCATCATCCAAGCTCAGGATCATTGGGAGGAAGTCTGCATGTTAGCTTACTTCCCAAATGATTCTCACATACATCAACATTTGAAACCACTATTCTAAGAGCAACGGGTAAAAAAATATAGAGAAGCAGTTTGTTGTGTGGAAAATAATTTGTATTTCAATGGAAAACTGTGTGTTGTCTGTGGCACACCCTGTGTCCTTCATTCTATGGGAGATCTTTTGCAACTCTGTAGGTTGTAGGTGATTCAGAGACAAACAGATTCTGTCCACAATTTCATTGATCTTTCTCTCTTGCTCCCCTTGTGGAAAAACCAGTTTTGTGCCATTTGCACACTCACTTCAATATTCCTGATCTATAAAGATGTCTATTTTTGGATTCATTTTTGTACTGGTTATAACATCTGCCTAAAATCTTCCCTGTTAAATAAAATCTTTATCTCATGTTTAATTTTGTACCTGTCTGAGAGGCATTATTTTATTTGAAAATTATTATTTTACCAGTGTTCTCCAAAGTAATAAAAGTTAACACTGGAGCTGCTCAATGGTGTCATGGCTGCCCCATGAAGCTGTGAACTTCTCATCTCTGGAAGTACAAAAAAGAAAACAACGTTTTGGGGATTTGGTAAGAGATATGACACTCCAGAATTATGAATGCCCACTGACTCCCCATTGTATCAGGGAATCTGGGCAGGAGGACAGATGTTGGACTAGAACAATGGCTCTCAAGGCTGCCTGCACATTAAAATCATCTGAGTGCTTTAAACAATATAGTTCCTGGGCCCTATCTGTGGAAATACTGATTTAGTTGGGCCCTGGGTACAATGTCACACTGAGCCATAGGAGCCTGAGCCTAAGGAAAATCAGTATGTTTTTATATAAATGTTGATATTTTGTTCATTATAAATTTTTTGGCATTAAATTTGATTTTTAACATATTGCATTGTAATATCATTTATCTTTATTTCCGAGTGTGAGTGTGTGTGTGTGTGTGTGTTTCTTTAAATTTTGTGCCCTGGGTATAAGACAGTGTACCCAGGTACCAGGTAAGTGCTTAACTTGCCTCACCCTAGTCCCAGCCCTGCCTGGTTATCTGCCTGGGCATCAGAATCACTCGGATCATTCTGATGGGCAGCCAGAGTTGAGAACCACTGACAAATTGATTTGTATGGTGTCTCACACCCTTTACTGTGCTGTCCAATATGGTAGCCACTAGCCACATGGGACTACTGAGAACTTGAAATATTAGTCATTGAAACTTAGATGTGCTGTAGCTTTAAAAAAACTTAGGACAAAAGAGTAAATTATCTCATTACTTTTTATATTAATTCCATGTTGAAATGACAATATTGGTTTTCTGTTTGGGGAGCATCCTTTTCTTGATACTAATTTCTGAGTCAATCAGGTAGGTTAGGTCAGGCTGCAGTAATTTAGAAAACCCCACAAACAATCCTTAGTTGTTTATAACAATGACAGTGTGGGTTGTGTCCATGCTCCATTTCCCACGTGGGTTGGCATGGGTTCCTAGTAGTTGTTGGTACACTTGGGGACCCCGGCTGTAGGTAGCTCCATCTCAATGTACTTCCATGATTTCTAAGGCAGGAAAAGGATATGGCAACTCATGCAGTGGCTCTTCAAGGCCTCTGCATAGAAAGGACATACATCTGCTCATATTTCACTGGCCAAACCAAGCTCCAGCGCCATGCCTGGCTGCAGGGAGAGGGCTGAGGAAGTATACTTCTGTTGTGTGCCCGGAAGGAGGAGAATAAGAATGTTTTGAACAGTCCTAATGATTGCCACCATGGCAGCATCCTGGCCTTGGGAAATGACTGCTGGGTGTGGTGGAGCTATTTAGGACCGTGGCACACTGCCTATGTGTGTGGGAGACCAGCCCTACCCGCGCGGTCGCAGGCAGTGATCATGACGCTCTCCTCCATGTGGCTTTCGTTGAAACTTCATTTCATTAGGAAATCAGTGGGGGTATTCTGCAGCATTGCAGAAATACCAAGCATGAGACCCACCAAGTTGGTTACAAACTCAGCAATGCTTCCTTCCACTATTCAGCAAGGACAAATAAACTCATAGGGTGATCTCATTTCCCTTTTTGTTTTTCCCTGAGATTTGGGACAAGCAACATCGTTTGAAATTCTGTGATAATAATGGGAGGAAACATAATGTCACTTGAAATTCTGTGATAATGGGAAGAAAAACATAATGTTGAGAGTAAGGACTTTTAAGAATGTCCCTTTTGGTAGCATTGACGATGATAGATTGTTAATGTTGTTCTTTTTCTGGAAAGAGCACCCACATTAAATTCGACCACCAGTGGGAAGAGGTAGCAGAGGTGACACTGAGCTTTTTAGATTCAGCATAATCCAAGGAGGCAATACAACGTTAGAGAAGTTAATTGTTAAACAATTCGTTTGTAAGTTAGAAATAGTCACGGTGGCTATGAAGAAGTTTGTGCTTCTTTAGCTGAGGAATACATAAGGGGTACCTAGGTGGAATAATTTGAAATGGTTCCCAGAATTCTTGGGTGGGTTGGTAAGGTGGTCCTTAGGTGGGGGAAAGGCACATAGGGGACTGCTTGGTGTTTGACTCTATGGACAATTATTGATTCAAATGTCAGTTCTACAGAATGATTGGCTGCGTGATCTTGTGAAAGCGCTTAAACTCTTTGAACCTAAATTCCTCAGTGTGATCTGGTAGAAATAATAGCTTCTTACAAAAGAGATATGAAGATTAAAGAGATAATGAAGTACTACTGCTTAGCTCAGTGCCAGCGGATAGTAGGTGCTCTGTAAAAGCTGGTTCATCACCTGCCTGTGAAGACAGGCAGTTAAGAGAAAAAGTAGACTGTCTGACCAGGGATGGACTCATGAGTCTAAACATATGAGAACCCATCTCAGGAAAACTAGAGCAGGACATTGTTGAAGAATTTCCAAATAGTCACATGACTCTTTTTTTTTTCCACCTCAGATTTTTAGGACTCTATTCTCCCCACCCCGTTTCTTTCTGGTTGTGCTTCTGTTTATTTTTGGCTCTTTTTCTCCGTTTATCCTCTTCTCATGTAAAAAAAAATGGATTCTTCTGGATTTTATCCTTTTATTCATTTTGTTATCTTTTTCATCTTCATATGGTTCTATCACGGCATTGCCCTCAATCTTATTTGTCTTTCTCTCCCATTTCATCTCTCATATTTTATGTTGTTCAGCACAGGTGACCTGGAGGCAGAGCTGTGTCTTCATTGCCTCTCTGCACCTTTCTGTAAATTTCCTCACCCTTAGTGGAACTTCTCCCTCTGCATCATCCACTGTTTCCCCTGGGCCATGGCAGTCTGTTTCCTGCCCTAAAATTTGTTCTTAGAAATGAATCTGATCAACTCAGAGCCACAAAGGTATAAATAACATAAAATCGGGTGCTTTACTTTTTCCCAGGAGTTCTAGAACTTCAATCAAGTACAAAGCCTCTAGCCAAAGAAATCAATCTCTAATAATAATTTCAGGCAATAGGAAGTTAGGGAGTACGTTTTCTTCGAGGTAGGACACTTCCTGCCACATATGCCTACTCACAGAGCTTGCTCCGTTTGATATTTTAGGAGAAAATAAATCAAATAGATTGAGATAAAGCTAGAGTTAGATTTAGCCACCTTCTGGTACATAGATGTGTTTCAGTCTCATCAGTTTGGAGCTAAAAACTAATTCCAAAGGGATTGTGTTGAGCAGATGTAACAATTAATTTCAGGTAAATCAGTTCAATCTGGCTTTTCTCATTCTTTCTATATTTTACCAATTTTAATGTAATTTTCAAGAGATATGAGTTCCATTATATGTTTGCAAACAACACCAATCAATCTAATCAAAGGGCCTTATGGACCCTGGCAGTGCCCTACAGTGTGGCGGAGATGGCCAAGTGTTAGTGAGGCCATTCTATTCACTGTTGGCCTTGTGCCTAAGGTCTATATGTTTTTCAAGGACCTATAAAAAGACTGGGTCCCTAAACACTTGAATTTGTTCTCAAGTATGAAAAAGAAAAATTAATAAATGTAGAACTGAATATCTGCAAATCAAAACACGTAATCAATCGGTTATTGCCCAATTCTTATGTCATTATCTATAAATTACATTTAATGTGAGAGAAGACTAGATTTTAACAGGTTTGATGTGATGTGGGGTCGTGGGGTGGGTCTCCCACAAGTAAGAGTGCATGGGTCACTTAGGTCTTGAACAGCCCTCAGTGGCAGAGATTTAAAAATCTGAATCAAAGTGCAAAACCATGAAACTATTTCTCAGAGTAACATGAGTCTCTAGGCACAAAAATGGAGGGTCTGGCTTAGGTAGGAGATATTATATCTCACTTGCCCCCACCCATCTACATTATGGATGAAGCAGCTGGGCAGGGGGCATCAATATCACTGAAAAAAGACTCCAATTGGGGAAAATTGTTTTTATGAGAACACCTTCTAGAAAGAAACTACTATTTTCAGGTAGAAGGATGATATGAACTGAACTGCATATCCCCCTTCCCCCAATTCATGTGTTGAAGCCCTAACCCCTATGTGACTGTATTGGAAATGGGGCCTTTAAGGAGGTGATTAAGGATAAATAAAGTTGTAAGGTGGAGCCCTGTCCCGATAGAACTGGTGTACTTATAAAAGAGGTTACAGAGACACCAGAGCGCTCTCTCGACACAGAAGGTGGCCATATGCAAGCCAGGAGGAGAGCCCTCACTAGGAACAGCATCAGGCATCTTTTCCTTGGTCTTCCCTGCCTCCAGAATTGTGAGAAATAAATTTCTATTGTGGTGTTGTTATGCCAGCTGGAGCAGACTAAGACAGAGGATAGATGTTGATAAACAGCTTTGGGTGGGGTCAGGGAGCTTAAGGGTATGCTTCAGAATCAAGAAATGGCCCCCCAAATTCCTCCTAAGTCTGGTGAGCCACAAAGCTTTTGCTTTACCAAGGTGGGTGTGCAAGTTTGGTGATAGAGCTGAACTTCCCGGGACCAAGTGTGGAGCTGCCTTTCTACCCTTCCCTAAGCATCACTCAGCCTTCCTCTAAATGCATGTCAAACTAGTGTTTACAGAAGATCTGTTTGCAGGGGCCCCAGATTATTAGCTGCCTGGATCGTCTACAGGCCTGTATTTATTTGGTCTAGCCTTGGCCAACTGTCACCCTTCATACCTCAATGTCATAGCCGATGCCATGGGCCTTACACATCTGGAGAAAAACATAGTGGAAAATCAGCGACATATTGTTGTGCTTCAGCTGGGTGGTCATCACTGCGTAGCGATGGGTTGCCTTCGTCTGGAAAAGACCGCAACTGAATGTAAGACTCCTTACTAAATATTTAAATAAGCGTTTGATCTTAGAATAGTTGTAGATTAACAGACAAGTTACGAAGATAATACGGAGCATTCCTACTTACCCCATATTCAGCCCCTTTTTGTTAACATCTTACACTGATGTGGTAAGTTTGTCATAACTAAGAAACCAAATTGCTACATTACTATTAACTTAAGTCCATACACTATTTTCGATTTTATTTCGATTTTATTAGTTCTTCCCTAACTCACTCCCCTCCTCCTTTTTTTTATGTTTCAGGATCCCATCCAGGCTACTGCATTGTATTTAGTTGTCATGTTGCTTAAGTTCTTCTGGACTGTAACCGTTTTTCAGGCTTTCCTTGTTTTTGATGATCTTGACAGTTTTGAGGAGCACTGTTTAGCTGTTTCATAGAATGCCCCTCACGTTGGGCTTTTCTGGTGTTTCTCATGATTAGAATGGGGTAGTGTGTTTATGAGAGGAGGACCACATGGGGAAACTGCCCTTCTCATCACCTTCAATCAAGGGTACTGATGAGGCATCCTGATCTCTGGCGAAGGTGCTGTTGGCCAGGTTTCTCGCGTAGGTAGACTTTCCCCCTTTCTACACTGTACTCTTCGGAAGCAAGTCACTCAGCACAGTCCGCTCCTTGGCAGCACCAACGTTACAACTGTTATTTCAACTGCGTTCTTTGGGAAACTGACATTCTTTATTTTGCCTGCCTATCAGTGGGAGCTACCCCGAAGAGGCTGGCTCCAGTAGGCCTAAAGTATTTCAGTTGTAATATTTCCTAAAAAAATATTTAAAATTTAATATGTACAAAAGAAAGTATTGGAACCTGGCAGTTCTGTAGCATGTCCTTCGTGACATGTGATATTTGCCTTTGACAATCAATTATATTTGTCCTTGGATAACTGGAAACTTGGAGAATGGCAAACAGGGCCACGGCCAACCTTTGGGCATAGAAAATGAAGGCTCCTGGCCCAGATTTTGAACTTTGGGGTCCTTCAAGTGCTGGGCAACCAGGTGCCTGCCCTAGTGCAGTACTTGGAATAGAAGGAAAAAGATGCTGTTGATCCCCAGCGGACTGCAAGGTTCATGAGACCTGATACTATCTGTGGTGATGCTTCACTCTCTCTGTGTGTGTGTCTCGGGGATCACACGGGGAACTGAGGCTGACTGAGTGCCCAGCAGAGACTGAACATCACACACACACACACACACACACACACACGATTTCATGGTCACCTTTTGAGACATATTTCCCCCACATATTATGTCCCTTCAACATTGACAGAAAGTATTCTATCTGAGGGTCCCGTCGTCAGGACTATTAGTGAAGCCTGCTCTTCCCACGTGTAAGCTGAGTCCACATCTATAAAAACGTTAGGCTCCCAGGCTCATCACGCATCTTGGTTTGTGTGCCTCCGTTAGTCTTGTCCCATTTGTAGCCGTTGGGAATTTCCTTTTTACAAGAGAAAACCTCTTTGAGCCTCATTTGTCTCACACCTGTACTTGCTGTCACCTGGCCTATCAGGAGTTGTTCCCCTGGTTGACCCCCTTTCATGGCCAGAGGCTTCCTGCGGGCAGGCACTGTTTGGTTTCTGAATCCCAAGGCTGGGCAAGTTGTGAGCACACAACAGGCAATCCATGTTTTCTGAATGAAAGAAAGAATAGATAAACAAAATACAATAACTGGATAGCACTTCCCACTGACTTAAGACCTCAAAGGATATATAATTCCGGGGACTTGCGGTTAATGAGTGCTTTGTGGCAGAAGCCGGTGATTCAGAAAGAGCAGAGGTTAGTCACACCATCCCTAGAGAGTGACAGCTCAGGGCAGCCACTCTAGTCCTTGGCCTCAGAGGACATCTTCTGGAAGAGGGTGTGTTTCTGGTAGACTTGTCAGGAATTATTGGTGGGCTTTCCAGCTACGAGAAGTTCTGGCTCGGCTGTTGGGTCAAGGGGGAAGAGCATGGTCCCCAGGCCCGCTGGCCCTGCCATGCCCCGCCGTGCCATGCGCCTGCCCGCACCACGAAGGCCCAGAAGCCTGAGCTTTTGTATATGGAAGTGAACTGTAAATACTCCGGAATTCCATTGTGGTTACTGAGCATGTAATTGCATGGTAATTACCATGAATTCACAAGATAATTCCAAGGTTATTTTTGTCTTCTAAACTTGTCTTATGCTGCCATAGTATATAAACCAGCAAATACGAGATCAGGCCCCTGTCAGCGAGGGAGAGAGGTAGGCAGGCGTCTGGTAGCAGGATCCAGCGCAGTGCTGTTTGTCTTGGCTCTAAACCATGCAGAAGAGCTCAGGGTCCAGTGTGTGTTTCTGGACAGCAAGTGAGGACAGGCTGGCCCGAGGTTTCTTCCTCTCTGCAGACACAGACTGCAATTCCCCGTCCTGCTAGACCTTGGCTGTGAGTCATAAAGAATCTGAAAGCAAAGCCAGGATATTGGGTGTATGTCTCCAAGCAGCCTCCTCTTTTCCATCACCATCACCATCTTCGTCCAGACTTTGCTGGCTGGCGAGCTGCTCTCCGTCCTCCGTGGGAGGTGGGGATGCCAGCAGAAGTCTGTAGTGAAATGTTACATGGAGTCAGACTGACTGAGGTCCACAACCGGACGAGGCCACTTGCTATACATGTGATCTTGAACTTAGATGATTAAATAAGCACCTAGCACAGCTCCTGACACCTGATAAATGGCAGCCATTATTTGTGTTGCTGTTGCTTTGAAAGCATCTACAGGGCCTGGAGCATTTTGGACCTACACTGAACGTTATTCCCCAGGCGGGGTCCTTTCCCCGCTGGTCCCTGGGGTTCTGAGCACGACCACCGGACTGGTTGTCTCCTGAACCCAGGATGGTTGATGCTAGGAACTCTCCAGTGACCCCTCCTCCCCTTAAGATGCAGTCCACATACCTGGCTGGGTGGGCAGACTCTCCCAAATGTGCTCAGTGGACCGCTCCCACCACTTCTCTCACTCTCCACCCCCAGATTCTCTGCCTCAGCCCAGCAGGGCCATTGCCATCTCCTAACAGACCAGGGGCTCTCTTTGCTTCTGTTCTTTCTTCTGGGGGAGGTCTCCCTCTCCTCACCACTTAGTGGCTGTCTTAGTTTTTAGGGATGGACTGAGTTCTATGTTGTTAATAAGGCGTTCCCTGCCCACTCCCTCACCCCATCCCCCCCAGTCCACAGTTGATCTCAAGAACTTTAGCAGCAGGCTGTGGGGCTGTTGCTCAAATGGCACTTAAATGAGGGCGTAGGTTTCTCCTTGTGTAGGTGCTATTTTGTATTTCTTTCCAACTCCTCAAGGACAAGAGTTTGTAAAAATGTTTTTGCATCCCTAATGCTCGGTGAAATTCCTGGCATATATTAAGTGCCTAATAATTGTGGAATTATCATGCTAACAAAGATGAACATACATGACATGCCTATATTTTTTAAGACTTAACCAGCTCTGTGGTTTCTATAGGAAAAAGGTGTCAGTGATCTGGGGCTGTCTTTTATCCAGCCTGATAGCACAGGGCACAGTGTTGTCGTGAGGTTTGGATGAGTACATAAGGACCGTGGAACAGTGTCTGGCACAGAGTAAGCACTCAAAAAATGGTAGCTCATTGCTGTGGCCGGTGTGGCTCAGTTGGTTAAGTATTATCCCGTGTACCAAAAGGTCACCAGTTTGATTCCTGGTCAGGGTACATACCCAAGTTTCAGGTTTGATCTCTAGGGGCACATAGAGGAGGCAGCTGATCAATGTTTCTCTCTCATATCAATGTTTTTCTCTTTCCCTCTCCCCTGCTCTCTCTAAAAAAATCAATAAAAATATTTTAATAAAATAATATGCTTATAAAAATGTTAGCTCATTATTATTTGTTAATTAAAATAATTTCACAAATAAGGGAAATTATCCTATATAATAAAAGCCTAATATGCTAAGTGTCTGGTTGGCCATTCAGCCAATCAAAGCGTTAATATGCTAAGGCCGCTCAACCACTTGCTATGACATGCACTGACCACCAGGGGGCAGACAGTCGACCGGTTGACCAGTTGCTATGACATGCACTGACCACCAGGGGGCAGATGCTCTGGCATGTAGGTTAGCTTGCTGCTGGGGTCCGGCTGGTCGGGACTGAGCAAGATGGGCCAGACATGCCCTGGAGCCCTCCCACATCTCTCCCTGGTCCAATCGTGCACCGGTGGGGTCCTTTGGTCTGGCCTGCACCCACTCGCAATCCCCTCGGGGCCCTCTCGGGGGGATGTTGGAGAGCCGGTTTCAGCCTAATCCCGCAGGCCAGGCCAAGGGGCCCCACTGTTCGTGCACCGGGCCTCTAGTTTAAAATAAAAACTGACCAACTGACCAATCAACCTTTTCTTTAGAAAGGGACTTGACTCAGAAGACCTGGGCTTTGCCACTTACTTAACTCTATGACCTTGGGCAGCTCACTTAACTTTACATAGCCTCAGTTTCCTAATCTGTAAAATGGATATGATAACCCCTGTCTTCTTTATTTCTCAAGATTATCAGGGGTTCAAATATGCTCATTTCTATTTTAAGTGTAAAACATTATACAAAGATAAAACATCATTTGTAAGAGGGTAACTTGTATAATCTACTCTCTTTGGATGCTGTAAAGTTCGCCAAGGACATCACGACCTAGATGGGTTTTATAGTATCAGAGCCTCCTCCACGACCACCCGGTCCATTCAGTGCTCACTGAGTCTCGGCCAGGCTCAGAGCAGATTAGAGTCCAGTAGATAATGGCAACAACCTCATCACACAGGTAGATGAAGCCTCTTTTGGAAGATGAGCTTTCTCTGTGGCCAGAGACTTCTTCAGGAATGAGCTTAAGCTCTATTCTGGGGCTGAGTCACTGATGCTCAGCCAATGCAAGGCAGGGTGGATAGCACAATGGTCAGACACACAGGCCCTAATGTCTGACAGGCCTGGGCTTAAACCTTGGCTTCCACACTTGCTTAGCATCTCTTAACCTTGGTCTTCTGATCTAAAAACAAGCATAATAATAGCACCCTCCTAATATGTGGGTTGTATAAGGATTCGTGTAAAGCACATGGGGTCAGGCTTGATACATTCTGGACGTTCTGATCGCATTATTATATGCATTATAGTTACCTGCTGACCCACCTGTGTTCCCTAATAAAGTTGGAGCTCTTTGCTACTCATCCTATCGCCTCTGGGCTTAGTAGAGTGTCTGGCACAAAGCAGTTATTGACTAAATACTTGCTGAATTTACTTCTAGTTGATTTTTGCTGAAAGCATAACTGATAGCTAAGGTAATGGCTGATGAGGACTTAGGATGTGACCTGTCACGACATTATTACTCCTTCCTAAAAATTCTGCAAGAACAAGACCTTTTAATGGAAGGCTGGGGTATGGAGGGATGGGCCCTTCCTGTGTCCCCTTACAGGACCTGTCTCCTCCCCCCTATACACGAGGCTGCCTGGGCCAGGCTTGGTAGAGAGCCCCACTTTCCAGACCCCATAAAATCAAATCCCTCGAGAACTTGAGGGTCATTTAGCTCTCCCTTCTTTTACAAACGAGGAAACTGAGGCAGACAGAGGATCAGAATTCATGACCCCTGACTTCTGACCAGTGCTCCTCACTCCAAATTCCCACTGGCCACATTGGGAATGCGTGGGAATCCCAGGGTTAGCCCTTTCTAGTAAAACAAGGGGGAGAAAATAGAAGACAACACATTATCGGTAGAAGTCTAGTTTTATTAAACTACCTTTCTAAATCACAATCTAACAAGAACGCTTCCAGCCAAATAAAGGAAGCTGGAAATACTCCTTTTCACTGGAGAATATAATTTTGCTTCCGCCACAATTTAAATCGATTTAGTTCTGAGCACCGGCACTTGAAGTGTGGAGCATATTCTATTTTTGCCATGATACTTGTTTTGACAGTGATGCATTTCAGTTGACATAGTTGAAATCCTTATGTAATAAATCTCTGCCTGAAAATTAATCATGTTTATAATATTCTGAGAATTAATAACACCCATTGCTCAAATCATTAACTTAAAAAAGGAGCTTCCAAAATCTGTTCTCGGCAGTAAGGGACCACAAATAAATGAATGTTTGATAAAATAATCCAAGTAGCAGTTTAACAAGCGTAAACTTGAATGCGGCTGCAATAACACAGAACTATTGTTTAAGGGTTGGCAGAGGCTGATGGGGTTCTTATTTCAGTTACGAAGCAGGCATCCACATGCATAATGAACTGCTCTCTGAATTATTAATGTGCTGCTTATTTAGCCTCATCTGTCTGGAAGATAATGTATCCTAACTCTAATGAGTGATTGGTTTTGTATATAATTACAGTAGCAGCAGTAGTGGGGGAAATGTGTGCCTTCAAAGGAGGAATTCTAAAAATAAAGTCATCACATAAACTTGGTTGTTGCTGCATTCTATCAAAATCAAACCCGATGCATCGGAGAATTCATAATAAATTACAGGGGACAGAATCATTATTAACATCATAATTTAACACAAAAGGTTTTACTTAATCATTCATTACAGATCGTGTGCTGTTAAAAATGCTTATAAATGACTTGGGTTGTTTGAAGATGTTTGCAAAGATGGTCTCTTTTGACCACTCACTAACTGCGGTGTGGAGGGGCCCACAAAGAGAGAGGAGGCGTAAAAACAGGTCGGAAAGGGTAACCACTTATGCCTATCCTGACAGAACGTTACATTAAAAGTTTAAAAGTTGTTAGGTGACTTCTTTTCATTTCTAACACATGCACCTCTGGGACCCATTACATCTTGTTTCTGAATTCAATGGGTCATCTGGGGAGGGCCCTGGGTCAGAAACCCATGCTCCTGGCCTAAATGGGTCTCAATGACAGTTCTTTGCCACCTGCTTCAGACATGGGACGACGGCTCTTCTTCGAGTCCGGAGAAGTTTTTGCTTCCCCCATGCATAGCATGTTACTTAAAGGGACCGGCTTAAAGGAAGCATTTTCCAGGCGTTAGTTCTGGATGGGCCCTCATTATGGTTTCATCTGTGTGGTTCCTTTCTCTTCCGTCTTCAAAGGGGGCTGTCAATGGACTGATCATGAACCTGACAGCATCACAGTCTGTTCACACATGTTCAGGAAGCTTCAGTTTGATGGTCAATTGCACTGTGTGTACACTAAGGCCCATCGGGTCTCTTGACTTTTTAAAAGTCACCTATCACGGCCCTGGCCGGGTAGCTCAGGTGGTTAGAGTGTTGTCTGGATACGCCGAGGTTGTGGGTTTGATCCCCAGTCAGGGCACATGGAAGAACCAACCAATGAATGCGCAAATAAGTGGAACAACAAATCAATGTTTCTCTCCCCCTCTCTCCCCTTTCCTCTCTCTCTAAAATCAATTAAAAAAGATAATCGCCTATCATGTATGTACACGTGCATGAGAGCGTGTGTGCGAACACACATGCACAGTGGCACTAGGGTGAGAACATTTATTTATCTTCCTAAAACCAAAAGCACTTTCAATTTACCCCATGTCAGAAAACCTGCCTAGCTTTCTTCAGTGATTGCAGAGACATTTGAATTATTGAAGATCATAATGCTTCCCTCTTGAGTGCAGGCAATTCCTAAAAGTGTTTAAGACTCTTGATCACAGGAGAATTCCCATATGCTGCCTGTAGCTGGGACTGAAACCTGCAGGCAAGATGGGGACAATAAAAGAGCGCTTCTCATTCTAAGCACAACTTCTGCTTACAGCCTTCCGAAGCAACATACTTAAACGGAGCAAATTGTCGTTGCAAGTCTCCTGTTGAACACTAACACAGCTTCCAGCTTCCTTTTAGAAATGTCACGGAGTTGGGTTCGCTAAGCCAGAAGGACTCGTTTTTTACGGCTGTCCTTCCCTCTAGCATTGAACTTGGGATCGATCCTGGAGGTCCCTTTGGTTGGATGAAGGCCATAGGTGGTGTTGGACCTCAGAGCTTCGCAGCAGGTCCTGGGGCCTGATGAAAACGGGTTTGTTTCTCCTCCCGAGTCCAGCTCTACTTCTCTTCTTAATGAGCAGAAAGATCAAGGGGGTTCCTGCGAGCAAGGGTACCCCACACGACAGGTGGGTTGAGGAGGAGAAAAAGGCTGCTACCTAAGTCCCCCAGGACATCTGGCACCCTCTCCAGGCTACCCTTCCAAATGTACACTGCGTTCCTGTCAAAGAGGGTGACGCTGGGGACCCCGGGGGACTGTCACACAAGGGCTATTTAAGTCCAGAGGCATCTCCGGGACCCAGAGAGGCTCAGCAGAGGTGGGAGATACTGCTCTGAAAAGGTACCTAGGGCACCAGTGTGGGGTCCTATTAGCCGCTGGCATTCCTCTTTCATCTGTTTGATATATTTGGACCTCAAGTCAAGCTCCCTTTGCAAAAAGGGTATGAAGCCCACTGTTGTGAGGCAGAAGAAACCTCTGGCAGCTGTCAGAACAGCTGTGGCCGAGCCCCATCCCCTCTCACATCCCAACACACTAAGGCCCATCTGGTCTCTTGACTGTTGTTCTCCTTCTCCATGACTGACCTAGCCCACCGTCCCCATGGAGATGTACCCTTTGTGACCCAGGGATCTGAGGTTGGCAGACCTCCGCCAGCCCCAGGACTGCTGTCTGACAGGTGGACAAGTGTGTCCGATAGGCCTCTGGCCTGACCCACCAAGGGGAAGTATAGGGAAGGGAGATGACAAATGCGGTTTTGGATAGTGTGACCATGAGGACTTTATAGGGAAGTTCTGGAGAATATATTGGGTTTAGGCATCTGAAGCTAAAAAAAACATTTGGGTTAGAAAAATCTGGGTTTTGTCAGAAGTTGCTGGTAATAGAAGCAGCTGTACTTGCCCAGGGAAGCGAGCTGAGGAGAGAACCGAGGGAAACACCACACAGATGTAAGCCTAGAACACCCCGAGCTCTCCCCCTCCCACCCAGACCTTCCTCCTCCTGGAATGCCCTCTCCCCTCTCCTTTGACCTGTGCATTTATGGTCCAGAAACACATTTTGAAGAGGTGAAGTGACTTGCCTGAGGTTCTTTCCTCTCTCTAAACCAGTGGTTCTCAACCTTGGCTGCACATTAGAATCACCTGGGAATCTTTTTAAAATCCTGATTTCTGGGCCTCATCCTCCGGAAATTCTGTTTCTAAAGGGATTGAGACCTCAGAGCAGTGGTTCTCAACCTTGGCTGCACATTAGAATCACCTGGGAATCTTTTTAAAATCCTGATTTCTGTGCCTCATCCTCCGGGAATTCTGTTTCTTTGTTACTAATGTGGTGGCCCCACCCCATAACAAAGAAACAGAATTTCCGGAGGATGAGGCCCAGAAATCAGGATTTTAAAAAGATTCCCAGGTGATTCTAATGTGCAGCCCAGGTTGAGAACCACTGCTCTAAACCGAAGAGCCTGGCACATCGCGAGAGCTCAGGAAGCGGAGGCCCAGTGCTGCCGAACACGAGAGCACCAGGCAGCTGCTGTTGCTTACCGGCACGGACAGGGTAGTCAGGGGGCTCTTCTTCTTCTCTTCCTTGGGGAAGCGGGGGGGCACTGTCAGGGTGCTAATACTGCAGTCCAGGTGGCCGTTGGTCAGGTACAAGGCGAGCTGAGTCAGGGCCAGCTGGTCGCTGTACGCCAGGTCGAGGCCTGTTGCCCACACCTGATTAAAGCAGGAGGGTGGGGGAGATTAGCCACGAGGGGGAGAAAGCCACACCCACCCAGCCCAGCCCAAACCACACCAGACCCAACTGAACCAGCGGGTGGGTGTTTTTGCTTCTGTTTCTACTTCCTGCAGCGGAGGGATGGCACCTCCAGTCCGGGTGGAATCAAAAGATTCAAGGTTCTTGTGGGAAGTTCCACAAGGGAAGGCGCCTGGCTACGGCAGTCTGGTCGCTGTGCCCCGAGCCACGGTGCTCCTGTGGACTCGGAGTTGTCTGCCGTTTCTAAGATGGACATGCAATGTTTTCCACTGAGAAATGAGACTGGACAGAAGCGTGAGGGGATGGGCAACTCAAGGACAGCAAACAGAGGGGGAAGAGTGAGCAAATATGAGAAAAGGGCAGTTGGCCCTGGTTCTGGAAAAAGCAGTGCTGGCCTCCCGGGGAATTTCAATGTGACACTTAAGGGAAACTTGAGGTCGGCATGTCAGTCTTAGTTCCACCACTGCTTTACTGTGAGAGGCAGGAAAGTCACTTTGTTACCCCACGATGCCATAGTATCCCAGCTAGGAAACAATGATAACACCCACCCAGGCTGAATTGCAGGGTTATTAGAAGAACACTGTGATGCAATCAAAGTTAGAATGCTTTGAAAGTAGACATATGTACACTACATGTTACTACAAGCTACTACTTAGTGACGGGCACTAAATCCTTGGACAGATATTTACTGAGCATCTACTAGGTGCTACACTAGAGATGGCAAAAGTGGGTCATGTACTACCTCCCCCCTCCCCTTGCTTGCCCTTGTTATCCCCAAGCCCACACTGAAGCCAGAGCACCCTAGAGTCCTCCTCAGTTCGATGCTCAAGGCATATTCCTGTGCTAGGCATCGGGGTGTCAAAGGTAAATGGGCACAAGTTCTGCGATCAAGAAGGGGAGCCCAGAGACATACGTATTCAATTAATTACAGCACAGAGCAGCACTGGACATAATAAAGGGGCATAACAGAGTGCTGCTGAAGAGGAAAGGAAGGACAGACTGCGTTGGTCCAGTGAAGTCAGGGCTGCATCGTGGAGAAGTGACATTTGAGCTTTGAAAAGCAACACAGACATGACTGCCTCCCGCGGACCAAGTGCCTACAATGTGCCAGGTGCTTCACAACCACCTCAGATCTTTATGGTACCCTAAAGAGTAACACCCCCATGCCATAGATGGGGACACAGAGGTTCCGAGAGGCACCCAGTGGCACCCAGCTAGGAAGGGGCGGTGCTGGGACTGGAACCCAGTTCTGCCTGGCTTCCGGTCCACCCTCCTCCCATTCCCTGCTGGAGGCGACGGCGCTCATCCTGGCCCACCCAGTCCTCTCCCTGTACCAGTTTCCCAGTCAAGTTAGAAGTTAAAGTCGCTGAGGATCAAAACATGTTCTGGTTTAATATAATCCATGCCACGGAAATGTCTTGCGGAGAAAACATGAAGTATTGTATTTCTGGAGTATGCTGTAATTAGCAGTAATGCATTTTCACTGTAGGAAGTTGGAAACGAACACATTTTCCGAAGACTTGATTAAACATTTTTCTTCCTCTTAGAAGGCCTCCATGTGCCCCCCACACCAACTCGGTATGGCAAAATACATAATACATCTGCCCTAGCGTGGACTCCTCTCAAACAAATCTAGCATCGAGTGACTTGAGTAAGCATTGAATGTAAATGGCATCATTATAAGGATATTAGGAGGTCAAGCTGTCAGGGCCCCTTGCTAAACTGAAGCTAATTTCAGGAGTCATATTCGCACAGTAATGCCCTTTTATAATAGCAAATAAATCACATTTGCAACAATTGTTAAAAAACTAACTGCCAAGTATCTGTTGCAGCTGTAAATACCCTATTTGTCAACTTAGATATTTCCTGCTGTATGGCATAACATGCAAATCAGATGGGGACAGCCACTCTGTCTTCGTACCCGAGAGGGAACTTGCTGTCCGGCAATTTTCTCAGACCCCTGATCTTGGTGTTTTAGTGGCCTGATCAAAGGGAAGTAAATACAGCAAATGTGATGAATATCTATGTTAATGATATTAATGCGGTGGTGATAAGGGTGTTAACGAGAAGGTCTCCATGTAAGGCAGCGGTTCTCAACCTGTGGGTCGCGACCCCTTTGGCGGTCTAACGACCCTTTCACAGGGGTCGCCTAAGACCATCCTGCATATCAGATATTTACATTACGATTCATAACAGTAGCAACATTACAGTTATGAAGTAGCAACGAAAATAATCTTATGGTTGGGTCACAACATGAGGAACTGTATTTAAAGGGCCAGAAGGTTGAGAACCACTGATGTAAGGGAAAGAGTGAGAGCCAAGGAGTCAGGGGGCCTGCATCTGGCCCTCACAGAGAGTGTAAACTTGAACAACTTATGTAAGTTCCCTCCAACTCAGGATCCTTAAGTGCAAAAGGAGCAAATGATAACATTTATGGGACTTTGGAAACAAAATAGAATAAATGCACATAAAATTGCCTGTCACATGATAAAGTTCGATACAAATGTTACTTACAATTATCGAACGTCTCCTGTAGGAGGAGTAGGATCTTAGGAGACACATTGTCAGTGGCCCGTGTAGCTATAAGATTGCTCCATTTAATAACAGTTTTCCCCATTCATAATCATGGTGTGCAACCTCACAACTCAGTGTAGTAGGTGGTTAGGTTTGGGCAAGATTGGTGTTACTCTAGCTCCATTTGACCACAGATGATACTGAGATCAAAAATGGCTTCAGGCCCTGGCTAGAGGTCTCAGTTGGTTGGAGCATCCTCCTGTACACCAAAAGGTCATGGGTTTTCTTTCCTGTCAGGGTACATAGCTAGGTTTTGGGTTTGATCCCCAGTTAGGGCACATCCAGGTGGCAACTGACTGATGTTTCTCTCTCACATCAATGTTTTTTTTTTGTTGTTGTTTGTTTGTGTGTGTGTGTGTGTGTGTGTGTGTGTGTGTGTGTGTATTTATTTGA
>NW_005355833.1:1474766-1549220 GCF_000412655.1 Myotis brandtii | reverse complement strand
CAGAAACATCAATAATGAGAGAGAATCACTGATCAGCTGCCTCCTGCATGCCTCACACTGGGGATCGACCCTGCAACCTGGGCATGTGCCCTGACTGGGAATCAAACCGTGACCTCCTGGTTCATAGGTCAACGCTCAACCATTGAGCCACGCTGGTCAGCCTCGATGTTTTTCTCCCCCTCCCCCCTCTCTAAGAATCAATTTTAAAAAACAAACCAAAACAAAACATATCCTCGGGTGAGGATTAAACAAATATAGGGAGCTTCAGCGTTTGCCTAAGATCATAGAGCACAGGCCAGAGTGCTGGTCTTCCAGAGCCAAGGCCTTTGGCTTCCCCAGGCTGCCCTGACCCCTGGGTTCACAAGAGAAATAGAACACGTTTGTTTCTTTAAGCCTTTCATCGACAGCAGGCCTGCCTGAATTGCTCAGATAATGGTTCTGCTCTCCATCTGGATTTCCCATTGCAGACGCCGCCTGAGGCAAGCTTGTTTTGTGTACAGGGGCTCCTATCTCCCCCTCTAGACTGTCAGCCCCTTTGGGGAAGCTGCAGAGTCTTTGTCTTCCCACGGCACCCAGTGTCCGGGGCAGGGTGAGGCTCCCCTTCACTGTGAACGCCTTGGCAACCTTTCAGGAACAGGGTGGGTCTCCTGAAGCTGGTTTCAGATTCAAATGCAGCAAACATTCATTGGGCATCTCCTCGGTGCCAGCCCCCGGCTTTCCCACACACCTCACGAACCCTATTCTTGATTTTGGACTTCAATGTTCCCTTCAGAGCCTAAGCTCTCTCTGCACTGGATGTGCCCATCACAGGTCAGAGGAGTGCTGATGGCGACCTGCACAAAGGCACCGTGAGTGGGGATGGGGAGGAGTGGGTGGGTTTTTAGATGTTCAGGAGGTGGCTTTGATATGACTTGCAGGACTTGTAATGGCCAGCTTGACAGATTAATTGATTAGATCTGAGGGTGAGGAGAAGACATCACTGAAGGTTAGAGCTGGAAAGACCCTTAAAAATCATTGAATACCATCAGTTTACTTTATAAATGGAGCAACTCTGGTCTGAGAAGTGGTTTGCCCTAGGTGACAGAGCCAGGTAGCGAAGGTGTGGGATGAGAAACCAAGGTGTTTCAGCTCCCACTCAGAAATCACTTGTTGATATTGTTTGACTGATGGATGATATTCAAAAATCATTTTGTTAAAAATGGCTAGAATACCAGAGAGATTTACACCAAGGCCTTGAGAAGCACAAGCAACATAAAAATACTCATCTCAGCATTACTTGTCATATTGAAAAATCGCAGCTGTCCAACATCTGGGCCTTGGTTAAGAAGCTTATGACACATTCAAGTGATAGGCTAGTCTATGGTATTATCACTGAAGATAATGATTGTGAATAACGTTTGAGGACATAACAAGATACCACAAAAGAGCAAGGGAAGGATATACAGTCGTAGGGGCAATGTGACTTCCACTTTGCAAAAATAATATTATGCATAGAAAAGACGAGATGAGCATATAACAAAATGTGAATAGTCTATTGCTAATACTAGCAGAATTATGGCAAGTGCAATTACATGGACTTTCATGTATTTCTAGATCAATGTATTTCATGATCTAATATGAAAGCCACTAGCCACTTGTGGCTATTGAGCCCTTGAAATGGGGCTGGTTCAAATTGAGGTGTGCTATACATGTAAAATACAACCAGCTTTTGAAGACAAAGGAGATAAAGAGAATGTGAACTATCTCATAAATAATACTTTATGTTGGTTACATGTTTGAGGCTAATATTTGGGTTATATTAAATGAAATATGTTCACCTATTTTTAAATGAAGCTGCAGAAAATAAAAAGGACACATGTGACTTACATTCTATTTTGATTGAATTGGGTGGGAAAAGTCCCTGGCACTTCAGCAGGGGCAGGGCCAGAGGGTGGGTGGGAGAAGTGCTCCGGAGGCCCGGCTCTCCATTGCCCTCGCCTGGGTGCAGGGCTCACCGCAGCTGCCTCGGGAGGCCTGGAGCGGAGGGCAGAAGGCAAAGCCAAGAAACTACAGCAACCTCATTGTTTTCACAAAAGCGTGTGAGAACCGGGAGACAGGGTCAGGCAGAGGCAAACTTGCCCAGAATTGTCCTGTTCCCAGGCTCTGCGTCCTGTTGGACCACAAGCTTTGGGGCGCTTCTGTGTGGGGAGGTGTGGCAGAGAGGCCCAATATTGAGCCCTTTTTGCCTTCGGTGTTCCAGGCAGATGGAGGCCGCCTGCTCACCCCTGCTGCTTCTGCCTCTCGCCTGTGACAGGCAGGATGGATGGGTGGCAGAGCGTGCAGATGCAGGCAGATGTGCCCGGGCCTATATTCTGTGACTGTCTCCAAGTGCAAATAAAGTTCTGTGGCAAAGGTCTTGCCAACCTCCTCTTATGGGCATCAGGGCAGGGATGGGACCTAGAGACTAATTTATAGATCAAATGACTCTAGGAATTTCAGAGCTTTAAGAATCTATAGATGCTTTGCAGACCCATCTCTAGGTTTTCTTTTCTCCGCCCCCTCCTCCTCCCCCTCCTTCCTGAGGCTCAGGAGGGTGACTTGCTAAAGGCCCAGCCCTTGGTCCCGGGGCCTGAGACAAATAGCGGTGATCCTCGGCCGGTCATCTCCTTGGACTGCACTTTCCTCAGCTAGTCACTGGGGACACCAGTCCTGGTGGGCCGCCCTCGGTTGCCCCCAGATGCATCTATGAGGCTACCTGGGAATTGTGAGCATTTCTCACTCGTGGAGAATTTTTGAAGAGACTGGTCCTCAAATAAAGGCAGCCGAGAGGTGCAGCGCTGAGACTCCACCGTCCACAGAGCCGGCCTCCCAGTGCAGAGGGTGCCACACAGCCCGCCCTCCTCAGCAGTCCCCACCTGACAGGAAACCCACTGCTGGGCCACTTGTTTTTTTCTGGAGCGAGACCAAGCCCTCAGTCAGACCCATGGTCCCCGTAGCTATGCCGGGGCTGTAGAGGCCGGGCCACCTGCCCGCTCCTCTGCTTGCTGCCTCCCCCCGCCCCCCGCCCCATCCTTACTGGTTTGGCTGCTCTACAATGGTGGAGGCCATTGGGAATCCACTGGGACGTGTTGAGCAGGAAACTGATTGATCTGACATATTTTTAAAGGGCGTTGTGGTGAGGAGAAGGGACCATGAGGGGTCAAGGATGGGAACTGGGAACGGGGGTGGGGGAGCAGCCAGTTAGGAGGCTATTGCAGTCATCTGGGTGGGAGATGATGATGGCTGGACCGACGTGGTGATCGTAGAGGGTAAAAGAAGTGGTGGAGGCAAGTGGCTTGGCCGGAATGGGAAGAACACTGGACCAGAGTTGGCTTCAGTGGGAGAGGTGACCTTGCCCTTCACTGTCTGCGTGATCTCAACTTCCTTCTCCGCTCTGGGCCTCAGTTTCCTCGTCTATGAACACAGACCTATCTGTGATGGTCTTTATCTCCGAGGGCTTGTGAGGATCAGTGACTACGCGAGATCTGGGTCTGGCAGACACAAACCTGTGTGACTATCAGGAACAGAGCCTGGGGCGGGCGTGAGAACTCCCTTGCCTGGCTCTTGACTTCAGTACTCTTGCCCACTTTACAAAGCCTGTGAGTACATTCACCTCTTCTCAGATGCTGTTTAAAAACAAGCCCCAGAATCCTGGCTTTCAGGTTGAGAGCATACTTTTTTTTTAATTGATTTTTTTTTACAGAGAGGAAGGGAGAGGGATAGTTAGAAACATCGATCAGCTGCCTCCTGCACACCTCCTACTGGGGATGTGCCTGCAACCAAGGTACATGCCCTTGACCGGAATCGAACCTGGGACCTTTCAGTCTGCAGGCCGACGCTCTATCCACTGAGCCAAACCGTTGAGGGCGAGAGCATACTTTTTTAGTGATGTCTCTTCGCATTTGATCTTTCAATCCCCAGGCAGCATCAAGCTCTCCACTGTGGTAAATAACACACCTGATGCTTCATTTTAAAGAAGATGGTACAGGGCACTGTAATAATTTTCAGTTAATACAATGTTAATGTGATTATGATATTTGTTAAGAATTGTTTAAGTTACGTAAAAAAGTGCATAGGCAGAGGGGATTGCAGCCTCTTGGCAGGTTGCCACCTAGTGGCAGCTGCTGGGATGGCCCAGTCTCTTGGAGAGGCAAAGAGCTGCGGTCTCTGCTGTACCGGACAGTCATCCTGGGCCCCCATCAATTGTTGAGACTCTTAGTATTCATATTGGAGGCCTTCCCCTCTGTCTCTATTGACCCTACTTATCCTTCTTGGCACGATTTAAATAACGGCCCCACGAGGCTGTCTCTGAGCAACTAGAGAGCAACCATTCTCTGCAACATCCACCCTGGACACTGCCTTATATTGGGCCTTTGGACTCCGGGGCCAGAGGCAGCAAAACATCTGGGCCCTGTCATTGAACGTTCAGGGCTCAGAGTCCACCAGGCCTCGGGCCTCCATGATTTTCAAAGGCCTTCAAAATGTTTGGATTCTGGGGCAAAAAAAAAAAAAAAAGTTACTGGCTTTCAAATAAGAAAACTGCAAAAATAACAATAAACATTTTAAAAAGATCAACCACATTGACATGTCAGTTAAATGCAACACAATTGCTACAGTTATGTTTATTCCATGAGAATGCATTTAATGCATTTGATAGCATGTAGGGCGATGGAATTTCTAAAACGAAAAACTCTCAGGGATCAGAGAGGTCTTAAACATCTCTGTCCTACAGACCTGAAATGCCCCCTGTCATTCCCACGTCCTCGTTTATGGGTGAGGACCCTGGGAGGTGACGGACTCACTCAGGTCCCTCAGTTGGGGGAAGAGCTGGGATCAGAGCCCAGGTTTTCTGGCTCCTGGTCAGCTCTGTCCATGACACAGAATTAGCAGCATTAATAGCCCGATTTCTTCAAAGCCAGGAGCTTCTCTGTGACTTTGGGAAATTTTTCAGGATATGCAGAAAAAATATTCAAAATTAATTTGGGGATTCAAAGTGGAAAATATTGAAATTAAACCTGCATCATCAACAACGGCATTTATGTTTTCCATTTTTTTAAAAATACCACAAATCTCTTCAGATCCCCTTGCTTTCTCTGCTGCCTTTTCCAAGTGCCTTCTACTTCCTCTATACATTTACCATCCTCCCTCTCTTACTTTTAAGACTGATGGCCTCACTGATATTATTTGTACTATTGTTTTATATTATTTGTATTCTTAACATACAGAATCACTCATCTTTTTTTCTTTTTAGGTATTTCCTTAATTTTTTATTATGAATTTTGGGAAGACCACTTTCATATTTTGACAGTAAGCACTAAACCAGTGATGGCGAACCTATGACACGCGTGTCAGAGGTGACACGCGAACTCATTTTTTTGGTTGATTTTTCTTTGTTAAATGGCATTTAAATATATAAAATAAATATCAAAAATATGTCTTTGTTTTACTATGGTTGCAAATATCAAAAAATTTCTATATGTGACATGTCACCAGAGTTAAGTTAGGGTTTTTCAAAATGCTGACACGCCGAGCTCAAAAGGTTCGCCATCACTGCACTAAACTGTAATAAACAGGAAAACCCAATTGTTATAACCTATCAGGTTTCTAGGACCAGAAATTTTAAATGCTTCTTCCACAGCAACTCAGTATAGTAATCCCATGTTGTAAACAGTTATTCTCCTCCTTTAATTTTCACGCTATAAACGTCAGGGCTGGTGAGTGATATGCTTAGTTGAGAAGTATTCCTTCCAAGTCACTATAAATAATCTCTAAAAGGATCTTGTGTGGATTTTCAAAGCAAAAAGCTCCTGTTCTGTAGCTCCCGTCAGGAGGATTCCTGTGCCTAGACTCTGCGGGGTGGAAGCCTGCCGGGCAAAGCGTGATGAAGATGGGCCTGCAGCCCTGGCCCCAGCAGGGCAAGGAGCTGGCACAGAGTTCGCCTTTCCTCCCCAGTTTCCTCCCAGCTCCAGTAAATCACATACCTGTATATTTTTTACAAAGAACTACCTTGGTTGCAGAGTCTGTACACAAGAAACACGGAATGTCAGAGCGATGGCCTTGGTCTAGTCTAGCCCCCCTCAAACTCTAAGCATGAGCCTCAAGAGGGAAAGAGGCCTGGTCAGGAGTCGAGTTCAGACCAGAACTCGGAGCTCATGACTTCAAGTCCACGGCAAGTTTGTTTACATTTGGAAATCCCTAGAGAGGAGAATTAGACCGAAAACAGGGACTTCTTCTTATTCATCTCTGTATCCTGCACAATGCCTAGTGCAGCACCCCTGCCTGATACGTATGCACAATAAATCGTTGTTGGATGATTCAATGAAATAACACAAAGACAAAAAAAATCGTCCCTTTAAAACACAGATAGGAGAGATACCATTCAAACCCACCAGGATGGCTGAAATAAAAAAGATAGTAACAAGTATTAACAAAGATATGAAGAAATTGGAAGCTCATACATTGCTAGTGAGGTTGTAAAATGGTGCAACCACTTTAAAAAATAGTTTGGTAGTTTCTCAAAAAGTTAAACTTTCAGCTACCATATGACCCATCAATTCTACTCCTATATATAATCAATAAAATTAAACCAGGTACACCCAAAAACTTGTACATGAATGTTCATCTATATATATAAAACCCTAATAGGCAAATAGACCGAACAGCAGAACAACTGAACAACCGGTCGCTATGATGTGCGCTGACCACCAGGGGGTGTGGGTGGAACATGGTGGTTGTCAGCTGTGGCGGATGGTGGAGCAGGTCAGCGGGGGTGCCAGACCAAGGCGGGGCACCAGTCGCTGTCATCAGGGTGAGCCTCTGGTGGTTACTGAAAATTCTTTGCTCCCACGCGCCGTGGTCCCACCTGGCACTTGCACCCACTCCTGGTGCCTGGCTCTGGCCCCAATCGCTCAGCAGGTGTGAGCGGCGGCTGCCAGCCCTAATCACCCCTGAGGGCTTCCCCCCCTCCCCCTGCTCCTGAGGGGCAATTGGGGCTGGCAGCCGCCTCTCGAACCCACTGCCGGAGCCAGCCCTGCTTGCACCTGCAGTCAACTCTGAAACCCACTACTGGGGCTGGCTCCTCACCACCAGCGGGTGCGGGCGGGGCTGGCGCCATCAGCGCGTGGGAGCAAGGGAGCCGTTATGGTGCCCTCAGTCCTGTTCCCAGAGGCTCTGCTTCTCAGAACCCCAGGAACCGCTGCAAACCTCGGAGAGAAAGCTGCCTTCCAACTGATGCCAGACACTCCCGCTTCTCCCGTTTGGGTCCGAGTCCCCAGCGATTCGCCCGTATCTGGAGCTCAGAGTCTGAGACTCCCCCCTGACCGAAAACGACAACCGCGCTCTCAGCCACCAGCCCGCTTTGCGCGCGCACCTCCGCACCTGAGTTTTTTCCACACTGCGCCTCCTCTGAGCCTCGGTGTGCTGTTATTTTTCCTTCTAGTTGAAGAGTCTCTCCTCAGCCAGCCTTCCTGTGGTTCTGGGTGATGTCCGTTCCGTCTTTTAGTTGTATTTTTGAAGTGGTTGTTTGCGGCAGCAGTCTGCGGTGTTTACCTATGCCGCCATCTTGGTCTCCCCTTATTCAGTCATTTAAAAGAATGAAGCATTGGTTCGTGCTATAACATGATAAACCTTGAAAACATTATGTCACAAAAGACAAAATGGATAATCCCATTTATATGAAATGTCCAGATAAGGGAAATCCATGGACACAGAGAATGCTTTCTACTGGCTGGCGGGGAGAGAGTATGGGAATGATTTCTAATAGGGTCAGGGATTTTTTTTGTGTGTGTAAGAGAAATGGTCTAAAATTAGATACTGATGATGGTTGTATAATTCTGTGAGTATACTAAAAACTACGTTAGTATATTTAAAAGAGTGAATTTTATGGCATGTGATATCTCAATAGAGCAACACAATAAGAGCAACACAATGGCTCTTATGTTTAAGAAAGCAAAATGTATGTTTAGAGGAATATACATATTGTTAAAACAGTTCTATTTATGCAAAAGATTCATGTAACTTTATAAAGGTTTTCAGGGATTTTAAAGGATTTTAAGTGCTGTGTTAGACTGTACTAGTAACAGATGTTAAATGGCATGTTTAAGTTTTTGTTTTACTGAAAAAGCAATGGATTACTTGATATTTTCTTTTTAAAAAATCCTACCAAAGCCACTACATTTTAAGTATAGCCCAAATTCATTATTTCTGAAAAACATAAAAGACTTAAAATAACATAAGGGCCCCTAAACATAAACATCACTATAGCGGAGCTAGAAGATTTCGTTTGCTAAGTATTCCCTTCAGAATTCCAGTGTTTTGTGTCACTTCTTGTGCTTTTTTCTATGAAGACAGATGGTGTCAGTAATTGCCTATATATTTAATTAAGTTAAAAAGCTACATAGGAAGGTTTTGGCAAAAAGTAGAAAATTTCATGCTAGGAACAAAGAAAGCAAAAGGAAGCAGAGATGGATAGCCTAAGACACTCTTCCTCACCAAATATACAGTTTGATATCCATGTGTGTCACTTCTTGTGCTTTTTTCTATGAAGACAGATGGTGTCAGTAATTGCCTATATATTTAATTAAGTTAAAAAGCTACATAGGAAGGTTTTGGCAAAAAGTAGAAAATTTCATGCTAGGAACAAAGAAAGCAAAAGGAAGCAGAGATGGATAGCCTAAGACACTCTTCCTCACCAAATACACATTTTGATATCCATGTTGGAATGTCAGACTGGACGTCATTAATCTAATGATAAGAACAAAAGCATGTATTCTGAAAGGTAAAGCCCATACTAGAAATCCAGATGGCAGGTCTCTTATATCTTTAACCAGACAATAGGGAATGGCTCTGCCTATTGTCCATATCACCTCCAACCTTGGCTCAATGTTGACTGGTTATTCTGAATTCTTCTGACTCTCAGTTGTGGTTGTTCTTTTTTGCCTGGGATTTTTTCACCTAGCAGGCTAATTATTGTGAAATTATTATGGGGAAAAAAGCAATAGCTACTTGTAGAAAGTGGTTTGGAAAACTGACTTAACCATTCTTGTGGTGTCTGTTTTCAATGTTCCCATCCCGTGAATCCACCTTCTGGCTTAATGGCAATATGGCACTCCCAGCTGTGGTGCTGTGCGTGGGTTTGCTCATTTAAACTCTTAAAGCTTAAAAATGGCTACCACAACACTGATTTTATTCCATTGCGCTTAGTCATTAACATTTAATGATTACCTTATGTGCTGAGCACAAGGATGGAATATGTTAAAAAAAATAGGAGATGTGTTTTCTGGCTTTAAGCTCTTCAACTCAATTCAACAAGCATATTGAGGCTATACAAGGGAAACATACATTTTCTTTGGTGATGGTAGTTGAGGAGGAGGGAGTGACTTGCAAAGGATGTTCACCATCAATTCAATGCAGTACCACAGGGAGCGTCTGCTGTGAGAGGAGGAGCAGGCTCGGCAGCCTGCTTGGTTTGAACCTTAGCATGGTTTGAACCCTGGATTTGTCACTTAGGAACTGTGTGACCTTGAACATGTCACTCTAGCCTCAGCCCTCATTTGTAAATTGGGGATAGTAATGCCCATTTCTCAGGGTGTGAGGATTAGAAATATTACATGTAAAATATATAACAGAGTGCCTGGCACTTGCCAAAAATTCAATACATTGTTAATGTTATCATTAATAATTACTTGGGCCATCGATACTGTACCTCAGCCCCGAGAAGCTGCAGAAGGAGGTGGCAGTTGAAGAGGGATTGATTCAGGTGGGTTTCTAGGAGGAGTTGGATTGTGAAACATGTTTTGAGAGAAGGGAAGTGGTATAGTGACAGGAAGGCAAGTTTTAGGAATGAAGGTGGCATGTGGGAGGCAGGAAGAGAATGTATTTATCGAACCTGGGAGGAACCAGGCATGTCAGCTTGCTTGTCCTGGAGAGCACTTTGGATAAGATCAATGAGAAAAGCAATAGTGCCACATGGGGGGAGGCGGGTAGTTCAGGGCCGTTTTTTACTTTTAAGATTTTCTAATTGATTTTTTATAAAGCTTTATTGTTGGGTATTATAGATGTTCCCTCCCCGCTCCCCTCCCCATAGTTCCTCTCCACCCAGTTCCCCTTCCCCCCATCCTAGGCCTTCACCGCCCTATTGTCTGTGTCCATAGTTATTACAATATTATTGACTATAATCCCTATGCTGTGACTGGTAACTACCAATGTGTACTTATTAATCCCTTCACCTTTTTCACCCAATACCTAACCCGCCTCCCATCTAGCAAATCTGTTTGTTCTCTGTTATCTTTGAGTTTGTTTCTGTTTTGTTTGTTCTTTAGATTCTACATATTAAGTGAAATCATGTGGTCTTTGTCTTTCCCTGTCTGACTTATTTTACTGAGTATAATACCATCTAGGTTCATCAATGTTGTTCCAAATGGTATAATTTCATTCTTTTTCATGGCTGAGCAATATATATATATTCATTTGCCTACTGATGGGAACTTGGGTTGCTACAAGACAAAATTTATCGCACAAAAACAGGTGACAGCTGGAAGTAGGAAAGGGCCATTCAGCTTTGCTTCTGTGATACTAGGGGACACGCTGTAAACACACAAATGTGGAGAATCTTCTGGTCTTTCTTAGCATTAGCAGGGAGCCTCTTCCTCTCCCCCAGCTGCTGCCCCCTGTGGAACTGTGGCATCTGCTGAAAGGTACAGGATGCAGGTGAACGCCCAGATCGGCTCATCCTGAGACCTCAAGTCCAGAGTTTCATTCATAGAAAGCAAGACTCTCCATGATGAGAGTGGGCATCTGAAGTCTTGGGCGAGGTGAGATGTAGACAGAGGAACTGGGTCTATTATATACTATGTACATCAACCAAAGTCCTATCCAAGAGTTGATGCTTAGGTTTGTGTTCAATTTTCTGAAGGTCAAAATTTACAAGGTAAGGGGTTAACCAAACATTTAAGGACAGTCACACAAGGTAATACTGTATACAGGCAAAGTTGGCCACTAGATTACCTGCACTATCCATGTTAAGAAACAAAATTGTAATTGTCACTATGAAATTCATTGTCATCACTGCCTTTGTGTTTATTGTAAAAGTCATTACCGCCACCATCATTATTATTTTTTGTATATTACAGGTCTGTTTCATCGACGCAAAGATGCAGCCCTTTTAAAGGGACGGGTCTTTTCTGTTAATGCTTCAAAACCCTTGGGATCTATTTTCCTTTCCCTAAGTATTAACTTGTGATTAACAGTGTGCCTCTTATAGCATTAGAAACACTGAATAATAGCCACTTCTGTTTATACCAGAGGCTTATTAAATTTTAATTTAGACATACACTGTTAACTTTCTTATATATAAATAAAACACCTTCCCTAAAGAGAAAAAGTAAATCTCATTGAGCTCCCTCAGCGAATACCTTGTACATCTTGAAAACCGAGATAGGGAGATCTTGCAAATGAGAGTACTAGAGGGGGACTCAGAGAGAAGTATTCATTTATTCATTTAATACATATTTATTGTGGATCTATTATATACTAGACATGGTGATAGGTGCTGAGTATACAGCATTGAATAAGAAGGAATTATGATATTTCTGTAGACCTTGGTTTTCCACTCTCTGAAATAAATGTATTCATTTTTGATGCTTATATATCACTTTATGATTATGAAAATGCTCACTGAGTTTTAAAAATAATGCTAATTCAATTCAGATTCCACTCACAGTTTGAGAACCTGCTGAGGGCTCGGGTGACAGCTTTCCATGTGATTATGCCATTTGATTTAATAAGAGCAGCACCTTATATCTGCTCAGCCTCTCAGAACATCCTGTGGGAAGGAGGGCAGGAATTCGCCATTTGTCAATGAAAAAACCAGGCTCAGAGAGGTCCAGTGGGTTGTCAGAAGTATCACAACTGGTAAGTGGAAAGGCTGGGGCCTGAATCCATTACCAATCATGATGAAAATATTTTCAACTATCTCATTATTTAAAATTCTAGGCTGATAAATTTGTATTTAGGCATTCTTATTTTTTATATTTATTTATTAAATTGATTGGGGTGACATTGGTCAACATGAACATATAAGCTTTAGGTGTGGGTTTCTATGTTAAAAGACCTGTATATTGCATGGTGTGCCCACCACCCAAAGTGAAATCTTCTCTTGTCACCTCATATTAGGCTCCCTTCTCCTCCCACCCCCTTCCCTCTGGCAACCATCACACTGCTGTTTGTGTTCATGTTTCAATTTTATACCTCACATATGAGTGAAATCATATACAGTGGGGCCTTGACTTACGAGTTTAATTCGTTCCATGATGGAGCTCATAACTCAAATTACTGTATGTCAAAATTACTCGTATGTCAAATCACTGTGATGTTCGCTGTGCCAACTAGCGGTGGGGTATCTGAAGCTGGCTCATAACCCGAATTTTAGCTCACAACTCAACTCAAAGCAAAAAATCGGCCGAGAGACAGCTCATATCTCGAAAAACTCGTTAGTCGGGACACTGTATTGGAATAAAGGCCCAGAGTACATCTCTCTCAGTTTCATGAGTGTTCATGAGAAACGCCTTTAAAGATTTAAAAGTGAACCCTTTTTTCTTCTATGTCTATTTGTGTTATATTATAAAATTTTGTTTAATAAATCCTTATAATGCTAACCATGTGCCAGACACTCCCCAAAATCTGCACACACACACACATACACACACACACTCTATAATAATAAAAGGGTAATATGCTAATTAGACCATTAGACCAAACATCTTTCCAGGCATCATTCTGGCCGAAGCCGGGGCTGGAGCAAATCGCCTGATTCCAGGTGGAGCAAAGCCCTGGCAGCTGGGGGCAGGAAGGCCTACTCTTGCATGAATTTTCGCTCATCAGGCCTCTAGTTTTTAATAATAACTAATAATGACTAATAATAACCTAATCATTAAAATTATGAGATAAATACTATCATTCATATTTTTTAAATGAGGAAAATGAGGCACTGAGAGGTGAACTAATTTGTCCTAAGTCACATAGCCTTGGAGCTGCAATTCAAAGCCAGGCAGTTGGACTTCAGAATTTGTGTTATTAACCACCACAAAATTCTGCCTTTCAAATTTAGAAAGAGAAAAAAAATCAAATAAAGTAAAAACTCCTGGCATTCTATGCTATTTGTACTTTAACTTGACCTTTCGATCAAAAGTTCTTTAACATGTTATAAAAATTCTTTTTGTGTCTAGATCGGAGAATACCATTTTCTCTTGGAAAAGGTAGTAGTGACATCTTGATAATGTCAGGGGAAAAATTGTCCAAGACTTAGAAGTTACAGGTGTCTTTACAATGGAGTGCTGGGCATGTCTAACAGATCTTCTGGAGAGGAGCTGGTTTTATGAGAATATTCACCTGACACACACTTTTGGGGGTCCAAGGTCCTGAGGGTCTGAGACCTACTGTGAGTTCTTGGCTTCATGTGGGAAAGAATTCAAATACAAGCCAGCATAGAGTTTAAAGTGAACATGAGCTTATTAGTGAAGCAATGAGACAGAAAGTAGGCTACTCCACAGACACAGCAGCTCCCCTTTAGTGGAATTTGATTCCTTTATTTGTTTAAAATATGTTTTTATTGATTTTAGAAAGAGAGGCAAGGAGAGGGATAGAGACAGAAATATAGATGAGAGAATCAATTGGTTGCCTTCTGCATGCCCCCTACTGAGATTAAGCCCCCAACCTGGGCATGTGCTTGCTGGGAATTGAACCATGACCTCCTGGTTGAAAAGTCGATAGCAGCACTGGTGGAGCTATTGAAGCTCATTTAATCAGGGGGGGTACTTCTTGGGAGAGGTGTATTTTCAGATCCTCTGCCCACTTTTTGATTGGGTTGTTTGTTTGGTGTTGAGTTTTATGAGTATTTAAAATATATATATATAGGAAATTAAACCTTTGTTGGAGCTACTGTTTGCAAATTTCATCTCCCTTCTGGTTGGCTGCCTCTAAGTTTTGTCATTAGTTTATTTTGCTGTGGAATAGTTTATTTCACTTAGCATAATGTTCTCAAGATCCATCCATTCATGTTGTTGCAAATGGTGCTATTGCATCCTTTCTTATGGCTGAGTAGTATTTCATTGTGTATATGTACCACATCTTCTTCTTTTTTAAAAACATATTTTTATTGATTTCAGAGAGAAAGGGAGAGGGAGAGAGAGATAGAAACATCAGTGTTGCGAGAAATACTGTTAGCAAATTTCATCTCCCTTCTGTTTGGCTGCCTCTAAGTTTTGTCATTAGTTTCTTTTGCTGTGGAGTAGCCGGGCATGGGCCCTTGATCGGAATAGAACCCAGGACCCTTCAATCTTCAAGCTGACGCTCTATCCACTGAGCCAAACTAGCTAGGGCGTACCACATCTTCTTTATCCAGTCCTCTAATGTGGGGCACTTTGGTTGTTTCCATGTCTTGGCCACGTGAATAATGTTGCAATGAACACGGGGGTGCATATCTTTGTGAATACATGATTTCGAGGTTTTCAGGTATATGCCCAGGAGAGGAATTGCTGGGTCATTTGGTAGGTCTATTCTTAATTTTTTGAGACATTGCCAGACTGTTTTCCATAGTGGATGTACCAGTCTGCATTCCCACCAGCAGTGGATGAGGGTTCCCTTTTTTCCACAACCTCTCCACCACTTGTTATTGCTTGTCTTGTTGATAATGGCCACTCTAACCCGCGTGGGGTGGTATCTCCTTGTAGTTTTGATTTGAATTTCCCCAATTGCCAGTGAGGTTGAACATCTTTTTATATATCTATTGGCTGTTTGTATGCCTTCTTGGGTGAGGTGTATTTTCAGATCCTCTGCCCACTTTTTGATTGGGTTGTTTGTTTGGTGTTGAGTTTTATGAGTATTTAAAATATATATATATAGGAAATTAAACCTTTGTTGGAGCTACTGTTTGCAAATTTCATCTCCCTTCTGGTTGGCTGCCTCTAAGTTTTGTCATTAGTTTATTTTGCTGTGGAATAGTTTTTTTAGTTTGACATAGTTCCATTCATTTATTTTTGTCTAGGCACTCTGAGAATCAGGTTTCAGAATATATTGAGATTCTGTGCTATACATGGAGGTCTACATTTTTGTCTTTCCTCACAGTTTGTACTTTGTAACCAGTCTCATTTCCTTTTGTATCCAGGAAGAGCCATCATTGCTAATCGCCTGCTGCTGTTTTTTTTTCATCTAAACTCTTTTCTAACCTTTTCATGTTTTGTTTTGTTTTTAAGACAACAGCATCAATGCTCATAATGGAGATAGTTATTTCAAAAGTTCACACTATCTAAAAACAAATATATTTTTAATCTGGGAATTTCAACAGAAAGCATCTTTGCCAATCTATTTGTTTGGTGAATTTTGCATAAAGAAAAGGAACTGGGGAATGATATATAAATGCATAATTACATGATATAAATCAGATACGATGTTTGTAAGACTTAGATAATAATTTTACCCATGTGTGATTTGACCTTTTCTACCACCACCCTTCACAGCACCTTTCCTTCTTACCCTCCTTCCAATTCTATTTTTCAGCTCAAATCTCACCTCTTCTGTAAATATCTTTCTTGATTGTTTCAGACAGAAGGTAGTTAAGCCAACATTCCCGTTTTAATGTCTCTTTTTATTGTCCTATGTAGTTGTCACTTAAGCTTTTTCTTGTAATTCACTTTTTAAGTCTGTCTCCCTAAATAGATTGTGAGCTCCCTAAGGGCAGGCACCAAGGACACTTTTTGCATCATTGCAGTCCTCTAGCACCTACCATAATGTCTTGTGAATAATAGATGCTGCTCAATAAACACTTCTTTCTTTGAGAATTTCCCAGAAGTGAATAAGTAAGCTCAACAGATCTGGATCTTCAAGAATTTTCAAAAGTCTATCAATCAACTGGCTATCACATGACTGACTATCATTGTGGTAGACATCATGAAGAGGTAAAAAAAAATTTTTTTTAAGGTCCAGGGCTTTCTAGAGGATTTAGAAATCTCAGGGAGGCAACATTTATGCCTAAGAACCAGTAAGAAGACAACAATTGGGTGCATGTGTATCAAATGAAATTGGATGAGGGATGTGAAATGAGCTTCCACATGACAGGGAACATGTCTTATTGAATCTCTAACCCCTCAGCGTCCAGCATGGAGTGGAGTAGGCTCTTGGAAAATATTTGTTCTATGATCATGTCAGTTTCTCCTCAAGGCCTTTGGTCGGTGCTTGCATGGCCCTCCTGGAACCCACTAGATACTGACATCCAGGACACACCGGGGTTTGGCAATAGGTGTGCCACTCCTTGTGTAAGGGCGGGATCCCTTCCTGGTAACAGGAGGCAGGGCCCCTCCTTTCATCTCACATGGGAAGTCAGATCTCCAACCTGGCTGCCTCGTAGTTCCAGGTATCTGCATGGAATTTCCCCGTCCCTGGGATGTTGGGATCTTGGACCTAAGTGCACTGGCAGGAGTGGTTTGTACTATGCTTCGACCAGTTCCATTCCCAGGACTGGCCCTTTTCCTCTTATTCCCAAGAGACCCTGGGTCCTGCCCGACGATTCCAATATTGAAACCTTACATTTCCCAAACTGTTCCTCCATGTGCCACCCTAGAACCACACTCTCATCTCCTCAAGTCTGGACAGGATTTTCCACTCTTGGCTGGAGCCGATTCATAATTGTGGGCCCATCCGTGGCGCGCCACTGTTATTTTATCCACCTTTCTTTGGACCCTGGTCCCTCTGCTCTTACCATGCCGGCACGGTAAGCTGCAGGGACAGAGAGCAAGAATTTGAGATGGATGCCGTCACCTCAGTTTTCTGCCTCCCAAATCTACTGCAAGACATGTTTGTATGTAAGATCATGTATGTGAAAGTGCTTTGTAAGTTATAACATCCTATACAAATTTATGATTTTCATTATTCAGTTTTTTTTCTGATTACTAATATAATGCATGCTTACTTTGAAAATGCAAATGCAGAAAACCCAAAGCTCTCTGTATTGGTTTTCTATTGCTGCCGTAAAAAATTGCCATAAACTTAGTGGCTTAAGTGGTCAGATGTCAGAAGTCTCCCTGGGCTAAAATCAAGGTATCAGGAGGGCTTCATTCCTCCTAAAGGCTCTAGAGTAGAATGTGCTTCCTTGCCCTGTCCAGCTTCTAGAGGCTGTCTGCTTCCATTGGCTCATTGTCGCTGCCTCCATTTCCAAAGCCAGCAGGACCCCGTGACTGCATTGGCCAGCAGGATAATTCAGGGTCATCTTCAGTCTCAACAGCCTGAAGTCAGCCACAGGTACATGCTGGCATTTATGGTAACATTCACAGGTGGCAGGGGTTAGGATATGGACATCTTTTGAGTGGGGGGAGTATTACTCTGCCTACCACACCCTCAGTCCTCCAATGCAGAAATAATAATTTGTAACATCTCTTATTTCTTTGTGCTCTGCATACATTTGTTTTTTCTTTTTATAAAATTGTATATATGTATATATTTTGTGTCTCAAAAAATGTATACACATACTTGGAGTAATTATAAAGGCAAGGCTTATTAAAATACATTTCATTTTGAAAATTGAGCTATCAGCTGTGTATAATATACATATACATACAGTGTGTATACATTTTTTGGGGACACACATTGTACATACAATTTTATATATTGTTTTGTAATCTGTTTTACCCTTTCAATATTCCATAAACAGTTTCCTGTTAGATATTCTGTAAAAACTTGAGTTTTACTGTGTTTTTATAGCATTCAATTCTATTGATCTATCATAATTTGCTTAACAAATTCTCTATTATTGGAATTTGAAGTATTTGGAAATTTTTACTATCCTTAATAATGCTGTGATTAACATATGTGTACATAAACCTTTGTGATTATTTTCTTGTGATATTCTAAAAAGTAGACTCTTACTATTATTAAATTTTGAATGTAAAAAATAAGTACTATGAAAATACTATTGGGATAAATAATTTTTGAACTGGAAGGTTCTTCAGAAGTCAAATAAGCTCACCTACTCATTTCACAGCAGAGAAAACTGAAGCTGAGAGAAAGAAAGTGAGAAGCTCAAGGTAATATAGTCCTTTAGAAAAAAAACTAGAGCCGACTATTTGAAACTTTACCATGAGAAAGAATGTCACAAATAAACTTCAAATGCAAATGACAGGGTTCAGTATCCAAGCACAGGAGGCTCAGGTGGGGCCCTTTAGTGGCAGGTGAAGAAGACAGCAGGATTGGTTGGGAGATTAGTTGTTTACATTGAACAAATAAATACATTGATTGAGCAAATAAGCAAACATATTGAGGAAAAAGAGACAAAGGTTTATCACTTTTGGAAAAGGTATTTATTTTTAAGTATGGAAAAGGGGAAGTCTAGAATCTTGAGGTATTATATTGGAATTAGAGATATTGGCAGGAATGCATGGTCTGAAAATATATACACTAATAGAGGCTTGTCAAATTGAGATCAGCACAATTTTAAAGCTATGACATTAAGTGACAACTAGAATAATAAAAGCAAAGAATTAAATAAATAGAAAAATAGATACATTGATAGATATAGAAATAGTCGTAGAAGCATAAATATATCTATGTCTGTGTGTGTATTGCGCATATATTATCTAGTTCTTGCTTTGTCTACTGAAAGAGACCGGAAGCAATGACACTCCAGAAGCAATGAGAGCACTGAGATCTCAGATCTTAATACTGTCTTCCACTAGAAGGACCCAAGGCTCTTAGGCTGACCCTAGGTCTGGGTCAGGGGAAGTGGAAGATAAACCTAAAACATCTCATTGTGTTAGAAAGTAAGACAATGCTCAAAGAATAATGGGAACACACCAAAGGAACACAAGAGCCACCCTGAAGGGTCTCCCACTAGGCAAATCTGGGACAATTTGAACCTCAAAATGATGAAAGTACGTAATGCGGTTGCCTAAAGAGAGTAGAAACTCATGAGTTCCAACTGTTATAAATACATACACGTATACACATATACACAATCCATGCATGCTTACATACACACATGTACACATACATAAATGAAAGATGGAGAAGAAAAAGCTCTTCCACGCAGTAAATTGCCAATGAATAAATGTAGAACGAAGTATGGAAATAAAAAATTACAATGGGACTACATCAAACTTAAAAGTTGTTGCACAGCAAAGGAAACCATCAACAAAACGAAAAGACAACCCACTGAATAGGAGAACATATTCACCAATGATACATCTGATAATGGGTTAATATCCAAAATTTATGAAGAACTTATACAACTCAACACCAAAACCCCCAAACAATCCAATTAAGTAATGGGCAAAGGACCTGAATAGACACTTCTCCAAAGAGAACATACGGATGGACAAGAGACCTATAAAAAGTTGTTTAATGTCACTAATCATCAGAGAAATGCAAATTAAAACCACAATGAGATGTCACCTCATACCTGTCAGATTGGCTATTATCTATAAATCAACAAACAACAAGTGTTGGAAGAAAGGGAACCTTTGTGCACTGTTGGTGGGAATGCAGACTGGTGTACCCACTGTGGAAAGCAGTGTGGAGTCACCTCAAAAAGTTAAAAATGGAACTGCCTTATGACCCAGCTATTCCACTTCTGGGGATTTATCCGAAGAAACCCAAAACACTACTTTGAAAGAATATATGCACCCCTACGTTCATTGCAGCATTATTTACAATAGCCAAGATTTGGAAGCAGCCCAAGTGCCCATCAGTAGATGAGTAGAGAAAAAAAGCTGTGGTGCATTTACACAATGGAATACAACTCGGCCATAAAAAAGGAAATTTTGCCTTTTTGCAACAGCATGGATGGACCTGGAGAATACTACACCAAGTGAAATAAACTAGGCAGAGAAAGGCAAATACCATATGGTTTCACTTATATGCAGAATCTAATGAACAATATAAACTAACAAAGAAAATAGAAATAGACCCAGAGGTACAGAAAACAGACTGACAGCTGTCAGAGGGGATAGGGGTTGGGGAGATGAGTTAAAACAGTGAAGGGATTGAGCAAAAATAAAAAAAAACAACCCAACAACAACAAAACAAACAAAAAAAACACCCCTCATAGACACAGACAACAGTATGGTGATTACCAGAGGGAAAGGAGCGGGGAGGTAGAAGAGGGTAAAGGGGGGATAAGTGGGGATGGAAGGAGACTTGTCTTGGGGTGGTGAACACACAATACAATATACATATGATGTGTTATACACTTGAAACCTTTATTCTTTTATTACGCAATGTCACCCCAGTAAATCCAATAAAAAAAATTTTTAAAGTAAATTGCCACCATCATAGTGGTGGCTGACTCAGGAGAAAATTGGCAATGGGTGCTAAGTTTCGCGGGTGGCAATTTGATGAGGAATAAGATATTGGTGTACTCTTGGAATACCTTTCCACAAATATTACTTTGTAAAGTAGCCAATTACAAAAGCAAAAGTTACAAAATAAATAAATCACAAAGGAAGAATTATGATTTTTATGGTGGAGAAACATGGCTAAAAAAAAAAGAGAGAGAGAGAGAAAAGCCACAGATGACAATCTGGGGGAAGATATTTGCAATATGTACAACCATCAAAGGGTAATAGTTCCTTATATATAAAGAGCTTGTACAAATCAGCATTTATATTATAGTTCAATTTAAAAGGAGCAAAATATATGATAAGGCAATTAAGACAATATATATAAATGGCCAACAGACATATGAAAAGGTGTTCATTATCAATAATAATCAAAGAAATACTGAGGAAAACAAGGTGACATTCTCCCCCTGTTAGACTGGCAAAAAAAGAAGAGGTTGATAGTATGCCAGTCTCTTCACTGGCACCACAATGCCTGCCAATTAGAAAAGAAACTAAGGTGCTTTCTGAAGTGACACTGTTTGCAAAATGGCTAGAAAGTACTCGAGTAATTTTGCAAGCACGTACATATACTATACAGAGAGCTAACCTACTTCCCTCGCCAATGTAGAAACACCCTTGATGTACTTCCTGAGAACTTCCTCCACTGTCCTATTGAAAATTGTAACCCAAATGGCCGTATACTCAAGTATTAACAGGAAGGGATGAGAAATCATAGCGAGATAAAACCCGAGAACCCTGGGTTAATATTTATCTGTCCCATACATCAACTGATGTCTGAGCTCTTTCTCTAAAAGCCTTCACACCACCATCCAGCATCTGCTGGAGTACCCTCTAAATTGTTCATTAATTCATTCTTTCAACAAATATTTACTGGACGCCCACTTTGTTCCCGGGCAGAGATTGTGCTGAGAATTGAGTAGGGAGTTAAAAGAGACACAGTACATCTCCTCAGAGAGCTTATGTTCCACAGGAGGAGACAGCTTTAATCAGATCATCATGTAAACTCGTTTAAAATTGTAACTATGGTAAGTAGTGTGAAGAGGAGGTACATGATGATGTGAGAACCTAAAACAGGTGAGTTTGGCTTTGTCAGGGAAGACTCCCCTAAGAAAGCATGGCTTTCGCTGAAATATAATGAATGGGAAGGGGGGTTAACTAGGTAAAGAAGAAAAGGCAAGAGCATTCAGGTGGAGGGGCAGCATGTGTAAAGGCCCTGAGGCAGAAGGTGGTATGATGACTAAGAGGAGTAGAGAGAGGCTGATGTGGTTGAAAAAAGAGAGAAATAGCCCTAACCAGTTTGGCTCAGTGGATAGAGTGTCGGCCTGCGGACTCAGGGTCCCAGGTTCGATTCCGGTCAAGGGCATGTACCTTGGTTGTGGGCATATCCCCAGTAGGGCGTGTGCAGGAGGCAGCTGATCGATGTTTCTAACTCTCTATCCCTCTCTCTTCCTCTCTGTAAAAAAATAAATAAAATATATTTTTTAAAAAAAGAGAGAAATAGAGAGGGAGTAATTGTGAGGAAAGATGGGCACATGGGACCAGTCAAGTGAAGGGTGGAATCGTTATCCCAGAACCACAGAAGGGTGGGTCACCCAGGGACAGGACCCGCTCACGGCCATGTGCAATTCTCCCTGTACCAAATGCAAATAAATAAAAACCACAAGTTAACTAGCCCCATAGTTCCAACCTCCCTCCTGCCCCAAAGATGGCAGGTTTAATCCTTGTTTCTCAATACAAACATTAGGGGAGGTCAGCATCCCCTGCTTCCCCCCTCAGCCCGCCCCCCGCCTACTTCCCTGCCACTCAGCTCTTCCACCAGAGGCACTGTTTCTTTGCTCCCTCCTCCCAGGGTAGATTATTTCTGAATGCCCTTTAGTTGTCCTTTACTCTCTCAACATGTGGACCTGAGAAAGGAGTGTAAAACCAATGGAGGGCTCAGGAAGGCACATGGAAAATGATTATTGAACAAGCCCAAAACTGCCCAAACATAAACTCGCACTTTGAAACCATCATTGGACTGAAATGGATAATCATGAACCTGAGAATAATGAATAGAAAACAACTACAGTGCATTTACAACGTTGGATGGCCAGAGGATATCGGGAGAGGGAGGGCAGGAGGCCTTTTCATCCTTTAGACAGAGGTCTGGTCACCCGTCACTAACCGAGGAGGAACTAAACATTTAAAAACAAATCCTGTGAAGCAGTAGTGAATTTCGACATTGTAATCAAGAATGTTATACATCAGAGCCACACATGTCCACATGAGGGTCTTCCAGATGAAATATTGAATATAGAAAAGCATGTTGTAGAATAACAACATATAGGATGTTCTGATCTATAAAAAGTTGTGCAACTATATACTATATATTGGTAATCAATGTGCAGCAAAAGCATAAAGATGTTGAAAGAAATCAAAGTCCTAAATGTGAGACAGTGCCACCTCTGGGAGGAGGAAGGGCCACACGAGGAGGACTGGCAAGGAGTACATAGGACTGGAGTGGTATTGGCACCATTTTATTTCTTAAGCTGGGTCTGGACACATACTATTAATTATATTATTATTTAAACCTTTTTATATTTATGAAATATTTTCCAACACATTTTTTTAGAAGAAAAAATTGACAACCCAAGTTTCTGGTGAATTACTAAGAAAAGGAACAGACACAAGGACTCAACTCCTTTCTGATGATTGACATTCTATTTAAAAATAGATTCTAGACAGGTTCAATCCCTAGATGGCATAAAATAAACTCATGATAAGACACAGACAGAGAATTAAGGCCCAATCAACAGAGCTATGTGGCATGAGCTGTGGTCATTTAGACTCCAACCGTACCCAAATGAGAAGGCCCTGTACTATTTCCAGACATAAAGCCCGGTCTCACATGGATTGGCACAGGCCATGTGGGTGCTGAATTACAGTCAGCTCAGCCAGCAAGCAGTGAATCTTAGAAGCTCCCTTCCATGCCCAGTTGCATGGGTGTAAACAGTGTGGAGTCTACATATTTTAGAAGTTCATGTGGCATCAAGTCGACTTACCTTCTGTTCCATGGTGCTTGGGTCAATAAAGGTCACCAGGTCTATAGAAAAGTAACCGACCACATTTCTCAGTTTACAAGCTTTTCCAATTTGGAGGCACAAAGAAATGAGAACTTGGGAATTCACTGAGGCCTGAGGCATGGTGGTACCGGAGGAGATGAAGGGGCCCTCTGCATGCAACTGGTCCCCCGTGGACAGCACTCTGATTTCTCCGTTGGGCTCTATGAGCATGTCCACTGTCAGGTTGGTGACACTTTCCGCAGGTGGGTATGCTTCGACCACACCTCCTGGTGGGAAAAGCATGGAGTAGGTGAAAGGATTCGCTCCCTGGACTGAGCCCACTTAGAGCAGAAGGAAAGAGGCCAGGCCTCGGCAGATGGACTGGGTCTCAGGTTGTGCATCTGCCATGTCTTGGGAGACTTTGGGCAAGTAGCTTCAATTCTCTGAACTTCCTTTCCCTCACCTCTACAATGGGTGTAATAAAACCAACTGACCAGGTTGTTGTGAGTCTTAGAGGTGTGGTGTTTATAGTATGTAGCCCAATGGTTGGCATACAGAAGGGCTCAATGGATGGAAGTTTTCTGATCATACTAAGGGGAGACACTGTATGCCCACTCATTATATAAATGATGAACCTAAGACCAATAGGCAGATGCCTTAGAGGCAATTAGCTGCTCATGGCCCACAGTTCATACCTTGATGACTAGTGCTCTTTCTGTCCAACTGCACTGCTTTGTGAAGTTTTGACAGGGCTTTTATCAGGTGTAAGAGAACACTGACCATCATGTCGGCCAAAGGACTCCTATCGAAAGCCAGTTGTAAATCGTTTTTGAAAATGCAGAGCCAGGAGATGCTGCCATTCTTGAGGAACAGGTTGTGCCTCTTCCTTGCTGATAATGAGAGCTTTATAATTTACTAGAGGCCTGGTGCATGAAATTCGTACACTGCGGGGGGGAGGGGTGTCCCTCAGCCCAGCCTGCACCCTCTCCAATCTGGGACCCCTTGGGGGATGTCCGACTGCCAGTTTAGGTTCAATCCCTGTGGGATCAGGCCTAAACCAGCAGTCAGACATCCCTCTCACAATCCGGGACCTCTGGCTCCCAACTGCTCGCCTGCCTGCCTGCATGATTGCCCCTAACCGCTTCTGCCTGCCAGCCTGATCACCCCCTAACCCCTCCCTTGCCAGCCTGATTGACGCCTAACTGCTCCCTTGCCAGCCTGATCACCCCCAACTGCCCTCCCCTGCCGGCCTGGTCACCTTCAACTGTCCTTCCCTACAGGCCTGGTTCCCCCCCAACTGCCCTCTTCTGCAGGCCTGGTCCCCCCCAACTGTCCTCCCCTGCTGGCCTGATAGCCCACAACTGCCCTCCCCTGCCGGCCCTCTTGTGGTGGCCATCTTGTGACCACATAGGGGTGGCCATCTTTGACCACATGAGGGCGGCCATTTTGTGTGAGGGCGTGATGGTCAATTTGCATATTACCTCTTTATTATATAGGATCATACTTACCTTTTGCTCTGCATAACAAAAATCACAAATTTGATGCTTAATCACAGCAACAATATTAGCCCCAGCTAATTTTGTGGGCTAGCCCAGTGGTATTCACAAATATCACATGGCCCTGACTTTCTGTTTTTTAGGCCTAACGTAAGTCTTACTGTAGATATCCCATTTGTAGAAAACAATTTTAAACATTACTTGTAAAGAATTAGATGATGTAATTTAAAAATCTAAATAGCTAAGTGCCCCCTAGACATGGTGGGCTCAGGAGCCTGACAGTATGAAGATAAACTTGGTCTGTTATTTCACAAACATGCTGGGAGGTGACCTCTGCCCACAGGCTTTGAGCAGCATCCACGGTGAAATCCTGAGACTTTAGTGGTTCTTAAATGCAGCCATCTGTTATTTTATACAAAGGCACTTTCCTTACATTTCTAGAAATGTTGTTGGAACTGGCCCTAAAGAAGGCTGAGTTTTAGAAGGAAAATGGACTTATTTTTTTGGTTGGTTTGAGATATGCTTTTCTTCAAATGAGGGCTACTACGGTGTGCTATACCTGAATGCCAGCTGTTGGGGAGTTAGCAAGGTTGACTCAATAAAACAACAACAAAATCCACACACAAAAACAAAACCACTCATCGAGTCTCTCTGATTTAGATAACTTTATGGCTTTAGCTGTCACCTACATTTCGAAAGACAGTGCTTCAGTAGAAACACATTGTCCTTTATACCTACATGATTACTTTAAATTTTTACTTCAAAGTGGCTTATTAGTATGGTCCTCTCAGCATCATGACCACAGTGTTTTCACTGTTAATTTTGTTCCTTTCAAAGCAATTAATTCCCTTTTAAAAATAAAAAGGTATTGCCTTTGATATAATCCTATGGCAATGAAGAAATCAAATTTGTAGGACATTTTGTGGCCATAAGCACACTTGAGAGAGCAGAAATGAAATGAGCCAGGCAATGGTGGGAGGTGGTGGGTGGTGGCCTGAGGGTCAGAAAGCCTGGGGGAAAGCCTTGTTCAATCAGTGAACATTTACTAGGCCTGATGTATGCACTAGGCTCAGAGCTGGGCAGAGGTTTGAAAACACATGACTTACTAGAACGGTTTTTTTGAGATGTGCTAAAATGGTAGGATCTCACTGTGTTCCCTTTCACCCCGTACTAGTGAGTTTACCCAAGTCACTTCTTAGCTTTGAGCCTGTTTCTTCATCTAGAAAATTGGTTCTTTGATATACCTAGTTCTACCCCTCATAAATAGGCACTGTTTATAATATGGCTGAAAGAAAGACAAGGAAGGAAGGGAGGGAGGGAGGGAGGAAGAAAAAGAGAGAAAAAGACTGAAAGGATAGAGATGAACAGAGGGTCAGGTGAAGCCTAAACTGTGGTTATACATCTCTGAGGAGACGAGACAGGGGCTGGGAACACTCTTTCTAATCTGCAAAGATCACATGAAAATACATAGATTAAAGGAAGGTTTGTGGGCTGACCTTGGACGATCTGGGAACTTCCTAATATCCTGTCCTGGGTGGACCTGGAGAACTTCACGTCTGTCTTTCTGTTCTAACTTAAAAAGGATCCCTTATTCTTTTTTTTTGTTTTTTTAAATCCTCACCCAATGATATGCTTTCATTGCTTTGAGAGAGAGAAGGGGGGTGGGGGGACACATCGATTGCCTCTGTACTCAATCCGACCTGGGATTGAATTTGTAATCTTTTGGTGTACGGGACAACGCTCCAACCGACTGAGCCACCTGGCCAGGGCAAGAATCCCTTATTCTTTTTGTTGTTAATCCTTAGCTGAGAATATTTTTCCATTGATTTTTTAGAGAAAGTGGAAGGGAGGGGGAGAGATAGAGAAACATCGTTGTGAGAGAGACACATCAAGTGGTTGCCTCCCTGGACTGGGGAGGGGATGAAGTCTGCAACTGAGGTAAAGTGCCCTTGACTGGAATAGAACCTGAGACCCTTCAGTTCTCGGGGCCAAAGCTCAATCTACTGAGCCAAACCGCACAGGGCAAGAATCCCTTATTCTTGACCATTTTCTTTTGTTGTTGTCATTGGTACCTTGTTTTCTTCTACTTATGCTTGGGGTTGACTCTTTTAGTTTGGTCTTTCTGTCAGTGGGTACATGGAAATTTGTGGAATTATAGACATTTAGATTTGAGAGAACACTGGGCATCATGCAGCAATATCTCCCCAACCCGGGAAAACCCTTTTCAACATTCTTGTTATATGGCTGGCCATCCAATCCCTTGCTTAAATAATTCGTTAGCTGTGTTGGCTAAGCCGTCCCACCCCCCCTTGCCCAGCCAGTGTATTCCAACAACCAACAGGTCTCGATGCTCTCCCACACACTGAGCCAAGATGTGTTCCTTGATAAATATACCCACCGGCTCTGGGCTCTGGCCAACATTCCTGGAGCAACACAGGCATAGCCTTTTGTTGACTCTATTACATAACAACAGAGTGGTTTGGGGCAAGGTAGCTGATCTCTTGTACTGCAGTTTCCCCCTCTATAACACAAGGGTGATAATGGTACCCACCTCATAAGGTTATTAGGAAGACCAAATGAATTAATATACATATACTTAGAATAGTGCCTGGCACATAATGTGCACCATTGGTGCTTATTAGGCTATCATCACTGCTATTAGCATGATTGTGCTGTTGCTGCTGCTGCTGTTACCATATAATATTACAGTATTATGATATTATTACATATTGATGTTAATATAATATTATCACCTGATGGTGGTGAATAGATGAAAAGGTATCTTCTGTAGTCGGTTAACACTAGCCTTCTCTTTTCATTCATGTGGGTAAGCATATAAAAGTATCTGCCCGAAGCTGTAACCTCCTAGACCTAGAGAGTAAGCGGCACTGCATGGGTGTCTCTGGGTGTAACATTCCCACAGGGATCTCTGCCACTGGGGATAAATATCATTCACTCCATTCATTCCCTCATTCACAGGCCTCCTAAAGTCCTTAGAAAATGAGGATGAGTTAGGAGGAGGAGGATGAAAGGAATGGAAGCTGCCTTTGTTCCAGAACTGTAGAAGATCCTTATTTAGCAACTAGAGGCCAGGTGCATGAAATTCTTGCAAGGGGGGGGGTGGTCCCTCAGCCCGGCCTGCACCCTATCACAATCTGGGACCGCTGGCTCCTGCCTGCCTGCCTGATCACCCCTAACCACTCTGCATGCCTGCCTGCCTGATCACCCCTAACCACTTGTCTGCCTGCCTGATCACCCCTAACTGCTTGCCTGCCTGCCTGATCACACCTAACCACCTCTGCTTTGGCCCCTGGGTGAGCACCCCTAACCGCCTCTGCCTTGGCCCCCGCTGCAGCAACTTCATCCAGAAGGATGTCTGGAAGGATGTCCGGAAGGTCGTTCGGCTGTCTGGTCTAATTAGCATATTACGCTTTTATTATTATAGATTCTACCTTCACAGGAGGAGGTGAGACCACTTCTACCCTCCCAGGAAACAGGAGGAAACTGACATTTATTTCCCATTGCAGGTAGAATCCTTCACATCTGTTTCGCTGACTCCTCCCACCAACTCTGTGAAGTAGGTGAGTGCAGAAACCCGGCCTCCGAGGGTTTAAGAACTTTGCTCCTGGTCGTGGTGAGATCCAGATCCAGGTCACCGGGTCGCAAAGCCCACCTCTCAGGAGAAGTCTGTAGTGCGCATAAAGGGCTGCGATCTTGAGCTGCGCCTGCCACGCTTGGCGTGCTCAGTTCCTATTTACTTAAGGGGCCGAGTGCAAGATAAACATTTAGGCAAAGTTTAAAAGAGGGAAAGAGTCTGCTGTTGGAGCCCTTTTCCAAACCAACACAAGAGATGCAAGGTGTTTAAATTGGCCCCAGGTTGACCCAGAACTAGAATTCAAGGTTGTGGAAACGGGTGCTCAATAGAAACTTTACAGTCTTATTTACCTTGACTGAGAAGTGTGGAGAGGAATTTCCTCCACGTGGGGAAGCGTTTCCCATTGACTGGCTGAGCGTGCTGTGCTAAAAGGCCCGCCAGCTCCTCGGAGATCTTCATCAAAGCTGGCTCCTGCAGAAACAAATTAAATAGAACCACAAGCAATTTTACTACAGAAATGAAAACTGCTTGTGGAGTGATTAAAAACCAGGCCTCCAACAGGCAAAAAAAAATGTGGTTACTGTTTACCCAGAGTCAGAAAGCCATTTTGAAAAGTTTCTCTATTTTCCCAGCCACTTCCGTTTTCATATTTCAAAGTGATGTGGCCCCTAAATGTTGCTGCTCATGAGCCTGTTGTCCCTGAAAGGCAGCCTCTGTCTGCGCAGCAGGCAATCTGGGTTTCGGCCCACGGCTGCCTGACCAGCTGTTGTCCTTGGGCAATGTGCCCCCCCCCCCACTCGGGGCCTCAGTTTCTCATTCTGTAAAATCAGATCCTTTAGACCTGAATGTTTTCACTCTACAACTCTACCAGGGCTGACCTGGGAGAAATTAGAGTGGGGAGGGTCTTTCTTGGGCACCTCCATCTCTTCAAGCTGTGCCCCCTCCCCCTTGGTGGGGGGCTTCCATGTAACCATGTGAACAAAACCTTAAACTTTGGGCTGACGCCGTAAATGTGGGGCGTTAGCTGGGGGCAGGTTGGAAGAGTGAGGTGAGGAGGGGGGCTGGCCCCAGCTCCCCACATTCCCCATGAGTCACAACTTCAGTTGACTAGATGTGAGCCTGGCCTCCTAGGATCATAAAACAATCTCAAACTACAGAGCCTCCTGTCAAAATGAAAACAGTAGGAAACCCTCTTATGCATAAGAAGCTTGGCTTTTTGATATAAAAAGCCTTGGTTTGCCAGGACAATTTTCTTTTTAATAATCTTAGACTGTCTAAACATTTTCAAAGAGAAGAGACTATCTAAACATTTTCAAATGGAAGCCATCTTTAGATTTCATTTCTGCATGAAGTAGGGCAGGGCTGAAGATGTAAAACCATGTAATGGGCAGTATTCATATTTAAAATATGGATGCTCAGCTGGTGTGGCTCAGTGGTTGAGCATTGACCTATGAACCAGGAGGTTATAGTTTGATTCCTGGTCAGAGCGCATGCCCAGGATGCGGGCTCGATCCCCAGTAGGGGATGTGTGAGAGGCAGATGATGGATGATTCTCTCCTGTCATTGATGTTTCTATCTCTCTCTCCCTCTCTCTGAACTCAATTTTAAAAATAAAATAAAATATGGGACACTGGCAAGAAGAACTCAGGCTTGCTTTGGGCTGCTGAGAACTTCCAAATCTATGAGTGAAGTCTCAGTAATTTGGGGATTGGGGGGAAAATCAGCTTTGGGGAGTGGGGCTAGAAGGAATCAGAAATAATCTGTAAGCTCATTTATTTCCACGTTCCCTGACATTAAAAAGTGATTTCCTCCCCCTCCCCCCCAGCTCCTTGGCACACCTGGCTCATTCTGGTTCCAGTGCCCTCTGAACGTCTACATTAGGAGACAAGCATCTGAGAATATATATACCCTAGGCAGGTCCAAATAATCTGAATAATTTCTGAATATCCAGAAATATCCAGAAAATCCTGGCGTTAGGATCTGATTAGTTAGCTTAGCAAGTGCTTGCACACAAAACAAGAATGCCAGGAGAAGGGGAGTGCCCTGGACCACACTCATTCAGGAGGCTCCCGGCACAGTGAGGGGAGTCCGTGAAGAAGGGCTCGGGGAAGGGGGCGGGCAGCGTGCAGCAGCCCCTGCCTGGGGAGGTGGAGGCAGGGAAAGCGCTGCCAGAGCAGGGGTCTTTCCCCTTCCATATCTTGCACACTGTACACGGCTGTCCTGCTCTCACTGCCCATCCCGTCAACTCTCACAGGCCTGCATCTAAACCACAAACAAGTGCACAGGACACGGTCTGGCAACTTCCGTCTTTGAGCACTGTCCTCCAAACTCCTTTCTTTTCTACACTTGTTTCCGTTAAAACCATTCTCCCTTATTGACGAGACCGATTGTCTGTGATTCATAAAGTGGCCGACAGCTGGAGCCAGGAAGCAGAGCTGTGGATTCCCACCCTGCTCGGGACAACCGAGTTCAAGGAAGGGAGCCCCGCAGGCCCGGCCCTCTCCCAGGACAGCAAGACTTCCCTTTTGTTCCGCCTTCCGCCTGCTTCCCACAGGGGTTGAACCATCTTCCCAGGGATCTGTTATGTGATCATTCACATCAAGACATCAAAGGGAAAGAATTCACTCATTCATTCATTCATTCATTCACCCATCCACATAAAAAATTACAGGTACAGTAGAATGATGGTTGTCAGGGTCGGGGGAGTAGGGAATGGGGAGTTAATGTTTACTGGGCACAGAATTTCAGTTTTATAAGAGGAAAAGAGTGATGGAGATGGATGGTGGTGATGGTTGCACGACATTATAAACCTATTTAATACCACCCAACTGTACACTTAAAAGTTGTTAAGATGGTAAATGTTATGCTACATGTATTTTAGCACAATAAAACTGGGGACAATGACAGGATGTCAGGCCTTTTAAGTTGCTGAACTAGGGAAAGACGTGTTAGGGGCTGCGGGAGATTGCCATGGAGAGGATGCAGTCCAGGAGGAGGTGAGAGCCTGGCCACCTAAATCTTGAAACTAGATCTCCACCCACTTGACACCCGAGGAAGGGCCTCTGTACCTGGCCTCTGGTCCCTAATGTAGCCTCGCTTGCCTCCTCTCCAGCTCCCAGCCTCACGCCTGCTGCCTTGGGCCCATCTCAATGTCTGCCTTCCTTCCTCCTCTCCTCCCCTGGCTGCCTCCTTCCGACCCTTTGGTCACACCTCCGCCAGGAAGCCTTCTCTGCTACCCAGTGGGTGTCCTCTCTCTGCTCTCCAGCTCCTTAGTGGTGTGGTCGGTGGCTTTGAGGTCAGTCTCCCCAGCGCTCGGCACAGGGAGCACTAAATGTTTGCGGAATGAATCCTGGCAGCAGTAAACACAGGGACCCAGCCCTCAGCTGAATAAGAGAAAATGGAAACCAGGCTCCCTCCTTGCTGCCCAGGAACTGCCCGAGTGATGACCACTGAGGAAGCACGAATCTTCCTGGGTGGAGGCTACGGGATTCCTGCCTCTGAGGGGCACTGGGAAGAAAAGTGAGGTGGCGTTTATGAAGTGTCACCTCAGATGCCGCATGCTGTGTGAGGGCCAATGAGGAAATCGGAAGACGGCAGCGGGCGGGAGGCATCTGGACACTGTGCCAGGTGCCACCGCCACCTCTGCTCACAGGCCAGCCGTGCGGCTTGACCCGCAGCGTTTGCACTGTGTGCAAAGCCCCAGCACGGGGCACGTTTCCCAGAGGGAAGTCTGCTGTGGGAATCGGAGGGTGACTGAGTCCTGTCATGAGAAGTCCACTGCTGGGGGCGCGGGTGGGGTGACACTCAGTGGGGGATGCTGGGACCCACAGAGGCAGCTCAGGCCATGATTATCTCTCTGAGGAAAAGACGTGGAGACAGATAATGGGGAGACAAGTAAGTTAATATCTGTTAACTTATTTCTTTATTTTTAAAGCACCTGGTAGGAAATATAGTAATTCTACTAAGAGTGGCCTTAATACCAATAAATTATCCCTCTATGCCTACTAAAAAAAAATACAGCAGGACCTGCAACTTATATTTAAGAAAGGGCAGCAAAATGATATTCTGTGTAAGGATTCAATTTACCCCACCCCTGACCCCTATCCCCCAAACAACCCTCCACAGCACAGTGCCTGCTGGGGACTCAGCTGCTTGTGAACTGGGGGGTGAGGCCAGAGCTCAAATCCAGGTGCCAAGGGCTCCAGCACAGCAGCTGACAAGCTGAGACACCGCTTCCTTAGGAGCAAGCAGGCGCAGTGGTCATACAGGGCCTCCTGATGTCGGCTGCGAGTTCTCAGTATTGGGGGCAGTTTCTGTTCGCTAGTGATTATCATTCTGCATAGTGCAAACATAATGACTGCACCTTTAAGGGCGGATGCTGGCAAGGAAAGATCTATAGCTATTTGGGTTCATACTGTTCAGAATAAACTTAAATACACACACACACACACACACACACACACACGGACACGCCATGCCAGAGAAACCCCCAAATTCACGTGGACCATCAAACAGTATTTGTAGAACACCTTCTCTTGTCAGAGCAGGCTCCCGGTCATTGTCTCATTCAGTCCTTCTGGTAACACTCGGACGCACAGCGCCCTCCCTTACAAATGGGAAGCGGAGGCACCAGGAGGCCTGTGCCAGGTCACCTGCCAAGCTGTCACATTCTGTTATTGGTTGGTTTTTAACATGTGACTGAGAACAGAAAGCAATGGCGCTGGAGAACCATTGCTCGTCTGCTTTCTTTTCTGCTTTCTCACCCTCCCAGAGTGTGTATGTGTGTGTGTGTGTGAGTGTGAGTGTGTGTGTGAGTGTGTGTGTGTGTGTGAGTGTGTGTGCGTGTGTGTGCGTGTGTGTGAGTGTGTGCCCGTGTGAGTATGTGTGTGTGAGTGTGTGTGTGAATGTGTGTGAGTATGTGTGTGTGTGTGAGTGTGTGTGTGAATGTGTGTGTGTGAGTGTGTGCGTGTGTGTGCATGTGAGCGTGTGTGTGTGTGTGTGTGTGTGTGTGTGTGTGTAGTCTGTTATAGGCCAGCAACTGGGCACATGTTCTCCATCTTAGAAACTTGGGAGTCAGTGTCTTTTCATTGAGCCGCACCAAGGTAACGGACCCCTGAGTCAGTGTTTCAGAGCACCTATCACCCACCTGGAGCCGACCACTGAGACCCGTGACTCTGGGGCTGTGGAAAGTATGTACCTTGTTGACAATAAACAAATGTTAGAAAAATATCTTTTACTTTTTGGAAAAAAATCAGAATTCCAGATTTTCATTCCATCAGGATTGCTCTGGCTCTGCCCATCACAGTAGCTGCTGGCCTGTGTGGAGCTGATAACTCCAGAGCTGTTCCCACCTCTGCACAGCCTGTCACCCTTTGTCCAGCACCCACACTGATCCCTCAGCCTTGTCACCCTTTGTCCAGCACCCACATTTACCCCTCAGCCTTGTCCCCTTTGTCCAGCACCCACATTTATCCCTCAGAGTGCGACAGTAGTCATGACCTTGGAGCGTTCCAGGAAGCGTGGACATTGCCTCTCACCTCTTTCTCTTTTTCTATCAAGAAAGTGTAAATTTGAAGGAAGAGGTATTTGACTGAAGGAAATTCAGGACATCTCAGGGGAAGCTGCTAGCATATCCAATTTAATACTGACTACAGCTACTTTAAACTCCTGAGAGTTAACTTTCCCAAGTAAATTCTGTGTGTGTGTGTGTGTGTGTGTGTGTGTGTGTGTGTGTGTGTGTTGGGGAGGATGGGAGAGGAGGAAGAAGGAATACAAATTAGAATGCTCTAAGTATCAGTCCCACCAAAACTCATTTTATCTTAGAAGCTTTTTTGCTGGCTCTGCAGTAGTGAGCTAAGCAAATAGCTTTTTGGCTAATCACCTCCAGTCTCCCACATCAGACATTGTTTGACAGTGTTCAGAAGAGAAACCCAGGACACACCTAGATAGTCCTGCTTTACAGAGGTTTCTGATGTCCCTAAAAGGAGGGATGGAGGGTGGCATAAAGCCAGAAGGATAAGACCTGGAAAACTAAGCAAGACAAAGACGGTCAGGATTGAAAGGGCCACAGGGACTATCCAAGCGAATGTCTCCTGTGTCAGAGGAGGGCTGGGGCTTCGCCACTGGTCCACGGAGGCCGCGGGGGCTCTCTGGCTGCCTTCTGACCTGGGTGGGTGCTCTCCACCCCTGCTGCCCCCCTCAGAGGCAAAGTGTGGGGTACCGTGCAAAGTGCTCAGGGTTGCAGTTGGCTTGAGGCACAAAGATGGAGAGAGGGGAGGGATTCCAAATCCGAGGTTGAGTTTGCTGTGCGTGAGCTACTTTTTACCATTGCAGTCGCTTTCTAGGTACGATAACAGCTCTCACTTGTGGAAAGCTTACCAAGTGGCAGGCCTGTAGCAAGGGGTTTAGATTTATTATCTCAAAGCCATTCTCTGAAGTGGTTCCTCGATTCCCTATTTCATGTCACACAGACATGAAATGGCAAAGCTGGGATTCAAATCCAGACAAGATCAGGCGCGTTCAGGGTGGTATGGCCAGAGACAGGATTCCAATCCAGTTGCTCCGAGGATGGCACAGTGCAATGGGATCTGTAACTGCCATCGGGGGGCATAAATGATCACGCTGGGTCATCCGCACGTGAGGCTAAGTCTGTGCTGTCAACCTGATGAAAAGATGGTAGCGTGGACAACTGTTGTTGGCTGTCCAGCATCTTTGTCCCTCTTTCAGGGTGATGATGTCCCACACACCTTTTCAGGAACTGCCGCCATCCCATTCTTGGCTATGCAAGTTGATTGAGAGTGACTCTCCCCTCAGCTCCCAGGGTGGGGCCCCGGTTAGCAAAGCCATTCCCTGGCCACAGTCATTGGCGCAGGATGGGCACGTGACCCACGTAGGCCAGTCAGATGTTAGGAAGCCCTTGCCGGGGCCTCCTGAGAAAAAGGCTTCATGCTTTTCTGAAAATGCTACCTACCAGGCGAGATGTTCTCTCTTCCTATTGCCTTGACCGAGGACGAGCTCCAGGAGCCACTGCAGCCATCGGAACCCGGAGGACAGCAGCCTTGGGATGGAGCAGACACGGTGTGAAGGAGAGAGGTGAGAGGGAAAGCAACTGGATCCTTGGTGACGCTGAGCCACTCGATAAAGCCTTGTCGGGAGCCAGACCAATCTTTGCCTTTTCCGTGAGCCGAGATAATACATTCTCTTTATCTTAAAAGCGATTTTGAGTTGGGTTTGCTATTACTTGAAGCGGAAACATTTTAAACTGATACAAGTGGGTGGGCCGCACCACGGCTTGTGGAACCCATGGTGGACGCAGAGGCCAGCAAGTGCTCTGGCCACTCCTGGGCCTGGGTTCCTCTCGTCCTGGCGTCGGCAGTGGAGTCTGTGCTCATTCCTTTCCACGAGGAGGGTGAGAAGCACTCCCTCCTTAGGGGGCAAAAATATGCTGAGGGGACCAAGAAAAAATGCAACGGTCTCCAGCAAGTCGTAAACTACTCCCTGCACCTCCTTAAAGCGTAAGACTGCTTTAGTGCTCCATGTTTAATTGTTAATTGAGAATTTAGAAATCAAAAATGCCAACTTTGCCTTCGACGAGATGGAAAATTATGCTGCTGTCGAAGGTAACATAATGTAAAACAGCCACCATTACCGAGGCACACAAATGTTTTTGGTATGTAAGATTGCTTTGTAAAATATTTGCTCCATCTGCCGAAAGCGGCAAAGACAATTTTCCCTTGATAGCTAATGGCCCATTTCGGCTGTGTGGCAAGTGATTCGCTGCGGTGGCGGCTCTCATGAAACAGAATGGTGAAAGCGCGCCCATAATCCCACCCTTACGTAGCATTATCCACTCGCCGCCCCCCGGGAGCCTGCCCCTCGCTATCCCGGCCTCCACCTTGCACCCACCTGCAGGCCTAGCAGGTGATCTGACTTGAGAAGCGTTTTGTCCAACTGAGGCACATATGTCGCGCCTCCATCCCGAAGCTCAGCACAACTGCGTCGCCCCGACCAGAAACTCTAGAAAGGTTCATTCCCGTTCAACTTTCCGGCACGGAAACTGCTGTTTCTCTCCCCCCCCTCTCCACAGGGGGCCGTGGCTTTCTTTCGAGGCTCACCCCATCACGCTGCAGCTGGGGTTTCCGTAGATAAAGATGAAGCGTTTCTTGAAATTCCTAATTGAACTGTTGCACATGCACAAAAGCAGAAAGAAATCCTCCCCAGGCCGAGACGGCCGTCCTAAAAGCCTGACGGATGCTGCCCTTGCTTCCTGGTGTGTGAGGCGGCCTGTGATCGCTCTCTTTAAAGGAGTTGTTTACACTACCCCCTAAATTCCTTCAGCATCTGCTAAAGGAACAATTAGAAATAAATTATCCAGGGTGGTTTAAAAACAGAAGAATATGTTCCTGTTTTGGGAATGACACGGAAAAGTAGTTACAGCAGCAAGTGGCAGATTTTTAAAAAATGTTTTTAATGTTGGAAGATGGGTTCGAAGGAAATTCTATTAAATACGAGTGACATCAAGCAAATACATGTGACTGTCTTCAAGATCACACAATATCTGAAAGCGGAAACCGTGCGGTTTAAAGCTCAACCGGAAGTGGAAGTGGCTATAATTATTATTATTGGTGATTGGTTCTCCTTTCCAGATAGACAAATATTGCTGGTTGGAAAAAAAAATTGCAGAAGCTGATAAAGCTCTTGAGTTGAAAATTAAAAACCAAAGAAAACATGTGCCCTTTGGGGTTTAATTTTTCTTTCAAGTGGTGGGGGAGAAGGGTGAATTTGTGGAATGCAATGAGAGGCTCTGGGGAGAAATTTTATTTTAATTTTAGACAGAAGGAATGGGCAAGCCTCTACTTTTTAAAATCAGAGTGAAGAGCTGTGCCTTTTCTGATATTCCTCCTTGCACAGATGCATATACGTAAGGTGGATGTGATAGCATTATATACATATTATTGCTTTCTTTCTACAGACCATGCTTTGTTAAAACGCCAAAAGTGAGGATTTGTGTCCGATCTGGCACAATTACATGAAAGTCCCGGTCTTCTCAAGGGCATCCCTCTCTGCCCGAGGGGCACGCGGGACAGATGACCAGAAGCAAATGGCGCAGTCGCGGGCAAGGAGAGTGAAACTCATTTGGAATCCATTCCAAGGGCCCGGGCCTGCTCTGTGGTTTTCAGCAAAGCAGATATTTCCAAAAGACCTCCAGCGGGGACTCCCTGGATGTGAAAACACTAACCCATTCTCGTTCCTCTCATCTTTTGCTTTATTCCTTCCTTCCACGCTGTTATTGCAAAAAAACTGGCAGTTAAATTCAATTGATTCAGAATATTCTGGATCCATATGGCCACCAACCCTGGAGCTGAGGCGGCGATAGCGCCTCACTGCTGTTCCCCAGCATTTGCCTCTCCCCTGGTCCCCAGATGGTGGGAGTAACATTTAAACCTCCTTTTCTCTGCCTCGTACAATAGACCTTGGCACCATTTCAACTGTTTACTCCGGTAATTAACAGCTCTGATACCACAACAATTACAACTCCTCCACTCTCACCACAATAATGCTATGAATTAGTGAGAGCTAATGGCTGGAAGGTAGAGTGTTTCCAGACTGCGAGATCTGTGCATTTTTAGAATAAAATAAAAGGTACAAACAGCACGCTTGCAGTAGACAATGATTACCTAGTAATTAGTTTACACAAAGCTTCCTATTTAATGGCAAAACGCTGTAATTAACGTGTGACAGAAAATCAAAGGGTACTTTGTAAGCATATGAAAAATTAACACTGCAGGCCCATAGCTTTATGTACTGATTAGAAGCATATTAAATCAATAGGACACACAAACCAACAGCTTGTAGAGCTGATTATTATAGGTCCTCGGAAGGGGGACCTGGCTTTCATTTAACTCGGGGAGGCAATTTTCGCTCTCCTGTCATCTTCCTCAGGCACAGAGAGGCGCCTCAGACCCAACCCTGGCAGCTTCATGAAAATAACCACTGAACTGGAAGAAAACATTCTAAGTCATTTTCAGAGATAAGGAAAAATATGTAAATGATTAAGACTTTCCAGTGATTGTGGTGACGTGCTGCTACACTAATTAGAAAAGACACCAACTGGAACCGGAAAATGAAGCAACCGGGTCTCAGTCTTATGGTCAGAATAATCTCTATCGGGTCAATGCCTCTTTACTCAACGTGTAGGAAGTTCAAGTAACTGGAATCATTTTCTCTTTTCAAATGATAAGAAGCCAGGGCGCTATCAAAGTTTATTCTTTTAAAGGCATTATCTGGGTAACGAAGTGGGTAGGCACAATTGGGTCACCATTCTGTATCTTCCACAGCCACACATTTATATAATGACAATTGATGCATTGAGAATATTCTGGAATCCTACAAGACCCTAAAAGACCTTCTAAATCATCAAAGAAAGATTATATTGTGCAGATTTGTTCAATGTTACCTGCAATTTAATTGTAGCGCAACTTTATGGTAATTTCAATAATAACAGGGAGCATCTCTTGAAGGCGTATTATATGTTGAGTACATTGCTAGTCGATTCCCAAAGGTTATCTCACTTAATTCTCACCACCTCCCCTCGAGGCAGGTCCCCATATTATCTCTCTTTACAGATGAAGAGATAGAGACTTGGAGAGCCCATGGTCCCCCGCTAAGTAATCTTGGTGTGCCTCGGCTGTGGACATTTGAGAGCAAAGGTTGCTGCTATTCCAGGAACCTTTGTGTGTTTCGCAAGTCTCTGTAGAAAGCAGAAAACTTGCCACAAGGGTAGCAGGTCACAATGGCAGGACCTGGTGGAGAATGTTTCTCTGGGATTTTCAAACAAGGAGTCTTTTCTAAATGTGGCAACAACACTGGGCCAGGAGGTATGGATGTGTGTTTCAAAGTAGGCACAGCCATTTGTTAGCTATATGAACTTGGGCAAGTCACCTAACTTACCAAACATCAGTTTCTACATCTGTAAACAAAATAGTAATACCTTCCTTATCAGAGTGGTATGGGAGCAAATGAATAAAAACCTTAGAATTTTCCTGAGATTGAGTGAGACAATTCATGTAAAGTACTGAAATGCCTGACACCCAGCTGGTATTCTATAATGCCATTATTGTTGTTGTTGTTATTAAATACAAAGAAATGCAAGGCCTTAACAGTTTATTCATAGACCTACAAAAGAGGTCAAGTTTTTAAGATGTAAAAATCAATATACATAACAAATGAATAATTATTGCTATATACTTACTGATTAAGGGAAAATGATATCCTAGATTTTTTTCTTAACCTAGAAAACCTAGATTTTCTCTTAATACCAAGATGTTGTGTTTTTGATATAAAAAAAATAAATACGGACACAAAAAAGAATCTCTTCCTAGCAATTATAAGATGTATTTTGACATGTTAAAAAAAAAAGCAAGCTGGAAATAACGTAAAATTTCCAACTTAGTTGAATGGTTTAACAGGTCAGAGTAAATCAGTATGAGGGAATATTATACAACCATTAATTGTGCACTGGAGGGGTCCCTCAGCCCAGCCTGTGCCCTCTCGAAGTCTGGGACCCCTCGGGGATGTCCACCTGCTGGCTTAGGCCCGCTCCCCGGGGGATTGGGCCTAAGCTGGCAGTCAGACATCCCTCTAGCAGCCCAGGAGCCCTCGGGGGATGTCCACTTGCCAGCGGGGAGCAGGCCTAAGCTGCAGTTGGACATCCTTAGTGCTGCTGAGGAGGTGGGAGAGGCTCCTGCCACCACCGCTGTGCTGGTAGCCGTCAGCCTGGCCTGTGGCTGAGCAGAGCTCCCCCTGTGGGAGTGCACTGACCACCAGGGGACAGCTCCTGCATTGAGCATCTGCCCCCTGGTGGTCAGTGTGTGTCATAGTGACCAGTCATTCCCAGTGGTTCTGCTGTTAGGGTCAATTTGCATATTACCCTTTTATTATATAGGATAGAGGCCTGGTGCACAGGTGGGGGCCGGCTGGTTTTCCCTGAAGGGTGTCCTGGATCAGGGTGGGGGTCCCACTGGGGTGCCTGGCCAGCCTGGGTGAGGGGCTGAGGGCTGTTTGCAGGCTGGCCAAGCCCCCCAGCGGGGACCCTCACCCCATGGGGATGTGGCCAGCCTGGGTGAGGGGCTGAGGACTGTTTTCAGGCTGGCCACTGCCCCTTCAGGATGGGGGGGTCCTGCTGGGGTGCCTGGCCAGCCTGGGTGAGGGGCTGAGGACTGTTTTCAGGCTGGCCACTGCCCCTTCAGGATGGGGGGGTCCTGCTGGGGTGCCTGGCCAGCCTGGGTGAGGGGCTGAGGACTGTTTTCAGGCTGGCCACTGCCCCTTCAGGATGGGGGGGTCCTGCTGGGGTGCCTGGCCAGCCTGGGTGAGGGGCTGAGGGCTGTTTTCAGACTGGCCACACCCCCTTCAGGGTGGGGAGCCCTACTGGGGTGCCTGGCAGCCTGGATGAGGGGCTGATGGCCGTTTTCAGGCTGGCTACAGCCGTGGGCTGGAAGCAAGTATCTGGGATTTATTTATCTTCTATAATTGAAACTTTGTAGCCTTGAGGAGAGCTCAGGGCCGGCAGGGCAGGCGGGAAGCTTGGCTTCTTCCATTGCTGGGGGCAACCCAAGCCTCCTGCTCGCTCTAGCTGTGTGGCTGCTGCCATCTTAGTTGGGTTAATTTGCATATTCGCTCCTGATTGGCTTGTGGGCGTGGCTTGTGGGTGTAGCGGAGGGACAGTCAATTTGCATGTTTCTCTTTTATTAGATTATATATATCCTATATAATAAAAGGGTAATATGCAAATCGACTGAACGGTGAAACGACTTGTCTCTATGATGCGTACTGACCACCAGGGGGTAGACGCTTAATGCAGGAACTGCCCCTTGGTGGTCAGTGTGCTCCCACAGTGGGAGTGCCGCTCACCCAGAAGCTGGGTTCACGGCTGGCAAGCACAGCGGCGGTGGCGGGAGCCCCTCCCTCCTCTGTAGCACTAAGGATGTCCAACTACTGGCTTAGGCCCTCTCCCCGCAGAGAGCGGGCCTAAGCCATCAGTTGGACATCCCCCGAGGGCTCCCGGACTGCTGAAGGGCACAGGCTGGGCTGAGGGGACCCCTCCCCTTGAGTGCACGAATGTTGTGCACTGGGCCTCTAGTATGAAATATAACAGTATACCTCAAAAGGCTTGGACTATACTGGTGAATAGGTGCTCAATAATGTTTAACAAAGTACACCAAAGTGCAAATACAGGTACAACTTCTCTTGCCCAGGGCTAAAATACAAATATTATATAGTAGCTTAGGGCCAGTTCAGTTTCCCTTTTTTCCTTTTTCTTGTAAGTGGAAAATTTGTGATGCCAAGACCTCTACAGTTTATACCATCCACCCAGGGAAACAGAGGCCCAAAGAAGGTCTGCCAGGGAAACCCAGAAGTAAACTGGTTTAGCTCTCTCTACAGAGAAGCCGTTTGATAAAGATCTCTCGAAAAGCAGCGTCACCTGTAGCATCACGGCCACCAAGCTAATCTCCCAGGAACGAGGGAGGGAAGATTTACCCTTTAAAAATGGAAATAGAAAGGAAGCACTGCAAGGACTGGCACCACAGCAAATGTCCACCTGGTCTCCCTACACTGCCTTAGGTGAGTGTGTCCAGGAAGACTTTTCCCCTACAAGTGTGCCTTCCTTGACGAAAGCCTTTATTCCTACTAAAGAAGTACCTCCTGGAGAATGAGGTTTTGTTACCTGGTAGGATGAAGAGAATGAGGTTTGTACCGAGCCACCACGAACAAAATGAGATTTGTGCCCCATTTTTACTGTGGCCATCATGTAACATTCTGCTTTTCCTAAAATCACTGACATGTCTATACTGATTTTTAAAATGTGACTACAGCTTTTCAGCATTTGTTGACTCCATGACCTTGTTTCAAAGCTCAACCCCAACCAGTTAAATAACCGATTCTAAATTAGATAGGTAGGAAAAAAAGATGGCCTTTATATTGGATCCTTGAGTCTACACTGAATGATGCCTCCATCTAAAACCAATATCCACGTAAGACGCAAGAGAATCTCAAAACAGTTCCAACTCCCATAAACAGCCCTGTTTTTAATCTGTTGCCTACAATATACCAATGAGAAAAATCATGGTATCGTGTCATAAACAGCTATGCAAATGATGCTATTTGTAAGTATTAACATAATTTAGTGCTTACAGTCATAATCTCATTTCTAATAATTCTCCCAGAATGGAGTCTTTCTCTGGACTCTTAGCCTGCAGGATAGTCTTTCATCAAGAAGCTGAAATTTTTAATAACCTGCCAGCATATGTTTTGTATGTGCCGGGCTAGGCTTGATGACACAACATCTTCATTATGAAAAGAAACAGGTCCACAAACTGTAATAGGACATTAAAACATGCCTGTGCTCATAAAGTAATGCTTTGATGTCTAAATGTGCACCATTATGATGGTCTTCTGGAACAAAGGGTAATTCTGATCCTAAATCCTCAATAGCTACGCTCAATGGAGATTGCAGTTCACTTCCACTCTGGGTACAATTTCACTTTGAAGGCAAAAGAATGTCAATAATTCCCCCCCCCCCCCGCCCCCCAAAAAAGCTCTTCAGAGCTGCTTTATTTTTTATTTTTATTTTTGGCTTCTAACCAAAATGACCATGGCTAAGCACAGGTTTCAAAGATTAAAACGATTTCTGAATAATTATTTTTTCCTTATTAAGTTAAAAAAAGATTTCAATAGATTATTAATTATTCAAGATTTTCACATTTAATAACATTCATGATAATGCCAAAAGTGTTTGGTGACAATTTAAAATGGTATAGTTTAAAATAATTGAAAGTAAATAATGTATAGTTAGGCTTCCAAGTGCAATTCAGCCAGTGTCAATATTTTAAATATTTTTTAAACCTAAAGTCAAATATTTTAAATTTATCATTGTCTGGTTTCAGGAGAATTAAAAAAATATATTGGTTTGAAATATTAAGACCAGCCCACTAACATTTCAATTTTTTAAATGAAAAAGTCCTATTTTCATCATTGACTCTCCACAGTTTTGCTTTAAAAAGAAAACACTATACAATATGAAGTAAAATCCAGTTCAAAGAGAACCCTCTATGGGCCTCAAAATTAAATACATTTTCCTTGTTTTATTTTTTTTCCTAGGAGAGTAATTCACTTTGGTATCCTTTAAATAATATGTAAAAAGCTGGCCATGACAGGTACTGCATTTAGTCCATTCTCTGACGGAGGGGGAAGAAAAGCCCAGGATAGATCATGGGGAGAACAGACACATTTGTCAAAGGGAACTCTCTCTTCTGACTGTTCTCTAGATTTATTCGTTGTTTCACTTTCACAAGAATAATGCGGTTCTCTCTGGAGTGCCCCTCCCTTCCTATCACTTGTGTTTTGATTCATAGACTTCTGCAGTGGGATGCTCAGAGGAGATGCAAATCACTGCGCAGCCCACTGTTAAGCACGTCAGTAGGGAAGGAATCGGTGAAGGGAATTTACGTCTGAATTTTCCTCATCAGTTATGCTGTCACAAGGAGGTCAGCCAAGACAGAGATTTGGGATTAAGAGAAGCCAGGCTAGTCTAGACTCTGGTGCAAAGTGAGGCAGCGTTTAGAATGGTGGGTTTAATTTACATAGTAAGCCATATAAGATAACTTTAATTATTAAGCAAGTTTGGAACAGACTAAGAAGTTGTACAATTCATCCTTCCACCAACATACATGGAAAATTCTCTACACAACCACTTATATGCTGAGATTTCTTGCCTATTGTTCGGCTTTGGCCTGGAGATTTTCTGGGTAGGATGTACTATTTTCTCAACATCTCACAGGGACCAGCAGTTACACAAATTTCCTTGAATTGACTTCAGAAACATATGACTGCTGATAGAATGCTATTATACATTAGCTTCCAGGTGACAACCATTTACTAATAGAATTTCTCTCTCATAATAAAATGCGGGTAGCTTATTAATGTCAGTTGTTAGAAGCATATGATCAGACCCAATTAGAGCAAATGATGAGACTTGTAATGTTACCTGAATATGATTTAAAAAATTACTTCCTAATAATCATAATCAATTTGAAAACATGAATGAAGACTTTTAGGGCCCAATGAAAGGACATTTAAGATAACCTAATCAACTCCATTGCCTCAGAAGGGTAAAATGATTTGCCCAAGGTCTCACTGCTGGCAGGTGACACTGCTGAGCCTTGAAGAAAGTGCCTCCCCCTCCTTGCTGAGCCTTTTGCTTCATCTCCTAACAATACAGACGCTGTGGATTTATGTCACCATTGAATACTCACCTGTGCCCATTTCTTGTGCCAGTCTTCACGGCTGTATTTGTTATACTCCTTTAGGAGCCAGTCATGGCACTGGAGGTGGGAAAGAATGTCACAAAACGCAGTCCCATTTCCTCCAAATTCATAGTCCATTTTAAAGAGCCAGCGTTGGATTTCCGGGTGATCGATGATCAGCTGAGTCAGCTGTTCTATCATCTGTGGGGATGAAGACATAGCAACATTTAATGTAGCTGGGACTAAAGGCACGTTTAAAAGTATAGTCCTATTTATGAGAAACTGAAATTATCATTTGCCTGCTTTTCAGAAAAAATTCTTTATTTTTTCAAAGCAAACTAAAGAATTGAATTTTGGTATTGTTTTCTTTCCTTTTCAGAGAATTATGTGTTTACTTATTGATTCTTCAAATGATTTTTTTATAGTTTCAAGACTATAAAGATTTATAGTCTTGAAAACTTTATTTGGTGTTTTGTTGAGCTTTTAAATGTTATAACCCAGTGGTCGGCAAACCTCGGCTCACGAGCCACATGCGGCTCTTTGGCCCCTTGAGTGTGGCTCTTCCACAAAATACCACGTGCAGGCGTGCACGTACAGTGAGATTGAAACTTCGTGGCCCATGCACAGAAGTCGGTTTTCAGCATGGGTGAGTCTATTTTGAAGAAGTACTGTTGATATTTGGCTCTGTTGATTAATGAGTTTGCCGACCACTGAGATAGACGAAACAAGTATACAAGACGAGTGTGGATGGGAGAGTTGGAAGGGGTTGACCTCAGCAAATGTACCTCAATCAGATTGAGGATGTTTTTAGCAAAGGCCAGCTTAGGAGTACCCTAATTAAGTTAATAACAATGTACCTACCTATATAGTTTAAGTTTAAAAAATTTGGCTCTCAAAAGAAATTTCAATCGTTGTACTGTTGATATTTGGCTCTGTTGACTAATGAGTTTGCCGACCACTGTTATAACCCATAAAACATTTAACATTTTCCTCATTAACATATATGAAATGCATTTGTTTGCTGGTCAATTGGCCAAGTGCATTATATTATATGTATTATATGAACACGAGCGATAAAGGAGATAAAACGTTCATGGAAGCAATGTTCCTGGAATACACACCTATCCTATTTAACACGGTATTCCCTCAGGAACTGGGCTCCATCACATGGAAGTTTAAGGGGTAAAAGTTCAAGCTCTAATATCATGGTGATAATAATGATACTATCTAATATTGCTGAACTCTCAGCAGGAGCCAGGCCTTTGACTAAACTCTCTACATGAGTTTATTTTTAAATTGAATACTCACAAAACCTATGAGGCAGGCACCATGTTTAGTTTCATTTCATCTATAAATAACTGAGGGCCAGCAAATTTGAATAACAGGCCCATGATCACACAGAACCGAGCGGCCGAGCAGAGACTCCGCCCAGATTGCCCTGACTCCAACACCTAAGCTCATTCTCTCTCCACTGGGCTGCCTAGCTCAACCTGCAGAGAGGAGGAGGAGAGGTGGGTGGAAGGAGAAGTTAAAAGAGAAGCAACTTTCCTTTCCACCAATAGCCATTTGGGATAAGTTTGAGTCAGACAAAAGTCTAAAGCAATATTATTTAATTATAAGTCATACTGTTCTAGTAGAGCCTTGGAGAAAAATAACTCACTAAATACAAAAATGATGTGTGTGTGTGTTTTGTCTTCTCATCAGACTTTCCAGTGTACTTGTATCCTTCCCCGAAAGAAGCAAAGCATTACTAAGCATTTGCTCTGATGAGCCTACCCACTGCTGTACTTGGCTATGGTCACTTATACTTGAGGAGGTCTCTGCAACATTCTGTTTTTATTTATTGATGAGAGAGAGAGAGAGAGAGAGAGAGAGAGAGAGAGAGAGAGAGAGAGAGAGAGAGAGAGAGAAATCTATTTGTTGTTCCACTTATTTATGTATTCACTAGAGAGGCCCGATGCACAAAATTCATGCAAGAGTATAGGCCTTCCTTCCCCTGGCTGTTGGCACCAGCTTCCCTCTGGCACCCAGGACCTAGGCTTCCCTCCAGCCCCTGCTTCATCTGGAAGGACATCCGGAATGATGACCAGTCTAATTAGCATATTACGCTTTTATTATTATAGATTGGTTTCTTGTATATTCCCCGACTGGGAATCAAACTGACAGCCTCAGTGTGTTGGGATGACATTCGAACCCATCTGAGCTGCCCAGCGAGCTGCAACACTCCTATTCTCTTCTCTTTGGATGACATTTTGGTCACTGGATGGAATGTTTTTCAGCTAAAGCGTGTGAAAGGACTAAAGATTGTGGTTCTGCTGAAGTACGGAGCTGGAAGATTAAAATTATTTTGATTAAAGGTTCGATCTGTTTTCTTGAGTTGTGTTTTTTCAGCTGCTCTTCCTGAGGATGTTACACTATCCAGCAGTGTAGAAGTGACATCAAAACGGGCATTCTTGGGATCCCTGGAAGCCCCGTGCAATCATGGGGTATTCAAATAGGGTGGACATGGAATTGTCTTAGTTCCCTAATTATCAGTAGTGTCTGTGTATAATTTGGGTATTTAAATTACAAGTACTCTGGTCTACCCACCATGTAGCTATGAGCTTTGCCTATAAAGGTTTTTAAATGACCCTTCCAAAGTTACATCCCTTCTTTCTCTGGTATTGTGTTGAGAAGATAGATTCTATATTTCATCATATTTAGCTGTATTATGATCATACTTTGCAGAAGTAGAAATAGTCTTTGGTGAGTAATCTATAATAATAAAAGCATAATATGCTAATTAGACTGGACGTCCTTCTGGACGACCGTCTGGACGAAGCCTGGTGGCGGGGACTGAGGCAGAGGCAGCCTCGGCGGCGGTGGGGGCCGAACCCCTTGCACGAATTTCGTGCATCGGGCCTCTAGTATTTTATAAAATTACTTTGCTGGTGTAAGAAAAGGTGTTCTGGCATAGCATTTTTATTGTATATTTGGAAATATTGTGTATTCAGAGACTGAACTACTAACAAAATTATCATCTGTTTCTTCCAAATCCTGTTATTTGTTGCTTCTGAGAATCCTATAAATGGGCGTCTGTTGATGGATCCCCTACAGTATGAAAAGGATCAATAATATTGTAAAGACTGCACCATGGGAAAGAATTATGTGCTATCTTTAAGTGAAAATTGAACAGTGCTTTAAAATAGCACCACTATTTTTGCTTATTTAACCAAAGCTGTCAATATTTCATATGGAGCATATGCCAGAAAAAGAACTTGCATGGTTACTTTATGGATCAAAACAGGAAATGCTCACGGTGCTCACACTAGACTGAAAAACTAAATAAATTACTTAATCATAAACCACATGGCTTTACACTCTTTCAAAACATTTATGATTCTTTGTTTGAGTTTATCTGTTCAAAAGATGTAATATAATCTTAAATTGCCATTCATTTTACACTGGCGTAGAGCAGAAGTAGAGAAATGACTACTGCTAAAATCCAACTGATAGTCAGGAATATTTATTAACCTAAATTAAGATGATCACAGCTTTCCTTCACCAGCTTTAAGTTTATGATGCACAGCGGTAAAAGTCAGTGCTATTGATTCATCGCCATCTGCGAATTCAAAACGCTGACACACTCAGATAGCTTAGGTAGGATAGTCGGTATCTGGAAAAATCTCAGTGGAGTACTTCAATTCTTGATGACCTCAGACGTATGTTTTCCAAACAAGGAGAGTAGAACTCAGTTATAAATCTGTTTAAGGTGATGCAATTTGCATGCGCCATAGGTGAAATGACATCCCTCAAATCTGATGTGTCTACAAGGAAGTTTTAAATCCTACTTCTGAACACCAGCACTAGAGGAAGGTTTTCCTGCATTGAATGTGCCTGCATCTTTAACCACATTTCATGGCAAAGACTGCCTGAGTTCTCAACCAGTGAAGATGAAAGCAAGACTCAATACAACTATTGCACATACATTTTAGGGTTTTGGAAATTATTTAATGTAATGTACACTCCTCCTTTTATGGCTCCTTCCTGGTGGACCAAAGGATTTTTGTACCAGCGAAGGATGTCTGCAGCCCTCTGCCATACGCCCTCTGCCACCTGCCTTGACAGAAAGGCGCCCCTCGTGGAGCTTTTCAAACCGGCTCCTTTGAGCTAAAATTGTCTTTCCCATTTCTCAGGGACCTGCTCAATGGTTGGCTAGCTAATATGATGATGAACTAAATAATCCCTGTCGAGGCAATCAATATTGATAGCATATTGGTGCACTAACAGGGTCTTCAATGTCTTAATCCAAATGAGTTAATATTTTTCAAGGACAATACTTTTAAACATGAAGTCCTAAAGTAGACCTAACAAATCAACTCAAGTATTCCACATAATCTCCACTGGGCAGGACTGGCTCCAGAAGGCCTGAGGTCCCCGCAACTTCAAGAGGATGTGCTATATTTGAACAGAGCCTCTCTTTTCCACCCCGCATACCTGCTGGTGACTAAAGAGGTCAGATATTCCAGGAGGGAACGGCACACTGGCGCTGGCAAACATCTGTTTACTTCCAGACTTGGTGCTATAAAGATGAGCTATTTCAGGCTCTGGACCCAGGATGGGTACGTCTAACATATCTGCCACGGCCAGATCATCTTTGTGGAGGAACCCGCTGACAATGTAGGCATCTCTTCCACTGATGAGATTTTTGATTCTTTTGATTGCCTTGGGACTGTACTTCAGGTGAGTCGCCAGGCACATATGTTGCTTCTGGGGGAAGAGCATATCATTCTTGTTAAAAGGTGTTCTTTTTTCTAGTCCATGCACCTAATTTATAATGTTGCACACCATAAATGCATTATTAATAGCAGGCTGGGTTATGACCTATCCTGTTGTTTAGCAGTTTAAATTGATAAAAGCTGTTGGGGTGAGGCTCTATAATCGCTCACATCTTTAGTGTGTGGGAAATAGGCTCACTGGGAATAGAACTAATTACTACACATCTGTATTTATTTGATCCACGTGGAATTATCCTTCTGTCAGAAGGAAAAGAGGCTGGCGGCCTTTGGATAATAGTGATTCATCTCTGCAGCGCTTCTGGCCTGGTTTAACACTAAAGCGCCTGGAAAATCAATACCAAAAATGAAGAAAAACGCCCCATAGGATTCTTCTCTGTACAGGACTCCTAATCTGGCAACTCTTTAAATGATTCGGTAGGAAAAAGATGTTTGGCTTGATACTTCCTTTCCAAAGCTCTGCCACAAAGTCTGTCTCAGAGACTATGTACCTTTTATAATGATTATCCTGGTTCTTGGCCAATCACTTTGGAGGGGATTCATGAATGAAAAAGTATTTGAAAATTTCAGCAAGACTGAAGCTTTCATTTTAGTTTCGATTATTTAGACCCAGCTCAGCAATACATGCAACTGTCTCATTCAATTAAATAAATAATTCTGGCATGTCTAATAGGGGCTGAGGACAGAGCCAGATGGTCATCACACACCAAACGAATACAACCATGTTTCTGCATTCAAGGAGTGGGGGCACAAATGAGTACCATTAATGCATAACTAATCAAAGCAGAGAAAAGCCATAAAGAGCTACAGAAGGCCCCGGAGGCATGGAGAAGGGAGGCAGAGGACACATGCTGATGGGGAGAGCTGAAAAGGCAAATGACTCATTCTCCTGGGGCCTTAGTGTCTTCACCTGTAAAATGAGTATAATACTAGTACTAATCTCATAGGGATGCTGTAAGGTCTGAATGAGATAATGCATGTAAAGCACTTAGCACAGTGGTTTGGACACAATAAGCACTTAATGAATGGTAGCTACTACTATTATTATGAAAGAGGTTGGGGTTGAGGTGACTTTTGAAGGATGGGTAGGTGAGGATAGGTGTGGGAAAGACATTAATCAAGGATGAACTATGAGAAGCCAAGATCATGCTCACTTCCTCTAGAGAAGGGCTGGGGTTAGGAGTCAAACAGTGCTGGCTTTGAGTCTGTCTCTGTCATTTATAAGCTACCTGAACTTGAGCAAGTTTGTAAGCTACCTGAACCTGAGCCTAAGTTTTGCCATCTGTTAAATGGGAATAAAAATACCCATTTGCTGGGTTGCTCTAAGGATAGAACAAGATCATGAAAGTAAACACCTATTATAATGCATGACATCGAGTTGCTATTCTATAAATGATAGTACTTATTATTACAGAGAAAACTCTCTTTTTAAAGTCATTAAAATGTCATGCAGAAAATATAATGCAAGTTGCCAGAGTGTTAGGGAGTTCAAGGGATTTTGTTGACTAGCACCTACTCCCCCAACTCTAGTCAAAATTATCTACTCAACATGGCATGAAGATATGGAGAAACGTTGAGCAACTATTTCTGGGAATATCAAACTGTTGTGGGTGTAATAACTGCTGAGTATGGGAGAAAGAGACCAAGGAGAGCCCTGGGATTTCAGTCTTGCCTGGATTTCTAACTTGCAAGGTGAATTAGAAAACTCCCCAATATTCAAATGAAAGGTTGGACTAGACTTCTCTAGGGTCCTTCTAGCTCTGCAATAACTTTTTCTTTAAAACCAGAGCTCTTCTGGACTTATCGCTTAATGGATTCAGAATTTCTGCTTGGGATGTTGAAAAAGTTTTGAAAATGGATAATGCAATGATTGCCCAACAATGTGAATGTGCTGAATGCCACTGAAATGTACACTTAAAATGGTTAAAATGGTAAATTTTATGTTATGTATATTTTACTCCCTCCCCCTTTCCCACCAAAAAGGAAAAAAAACAACAACCCAGAGCTCTTCTGAGAAGAGGATTTATTGATTTACCCTTCTGGGCCTTCCTCCAGAGTAGGTGTTCTAGTCTGCGTTCCTCAGATTTGTGCAACATGCCTTGTCTACCGTAACTGAAATCCATTTTCACAACCTACTTATGAGAGTGCAGGTCTAGGAAACCCAATGCTCCATTAGACAATGGCTGGTAACAGCACCTCATGAGTTTGTGTTTCCCATCTGCTTGATCCCTGTCTTCCCCCTTGTTTATTTCATTCCTTTCCTTTCCCTACAAGTAATTTCCATTGGGAAATGTGAAACTATGAAATGTATGGGAGAGCTGGTGACCGAGTCACAGTGTACCTGGTGGGCTTTTCAGGGTCCCTAAGAAGAGTGCTTCAGGGTGGCAGTGCGCTCATGTTAAGTTCACAAGGTCAAAGCACTTTGACATGTATGTTCTCATCGGATCCATACCACACCGTGCCAGTTAGCATCCCCTCTTTTGGAAACGAGGAAACTGAGGCTCAAATGATTTGCCCAAAGTCACACAGCTGGTAAACAGCAGAGGTAGGATTTAAACCGAGGTATTAGCACAGTTATTGTGCCTCAGCAGCCAGATCTCTCCCATTTCACAGATTGAGAAGTGAGGGTCTGGGGAGTGTATGAGGTGTGATGAGGGGAAGTCAGATGCAACAATAGAAAGTAAAATTAAAGCTCTGAGCACGTCTCCAGCCAGGATGCATTTCTGTCTCCTCTTGGTTTGCTTATTTCCATTGGCTAGTACTCTACCCGACCTGTATCACAGTCATCTGTGGCATGCCTTATTCTTCAGGCAAGACGGTGTCCTAATATTGTGTTCAATATGTGTTTAAGAAAGATTTGAGTATGAATGAGTGGCAGAGTACACATTATTGACGGCAGATCTTGTATGACCATTAGATCCAGGCTGTGAATTAACGCAGCTTGAAAAAATATAAAATATTCCTAATTCTATAGCATTATAATTGCAGTTAATTGATCACCACTGACTTTTTTAAACCTGAGACAAAAGGCACTTGTTGAGGATATCTTCGTAAACATTAAAATGTTCAAAAATAGACACGACTTTATAATAGCACTCTGTACCATTACAAATCCAAACATTGTATAGTAACTTGGAGAGATGTACAAACATTTTTTGGCACACTTTTTAAAAAATCTCCTCAAAGCCATCCATTTGAATGAAAATCAGCACTGATACAATCTCTCCAACCCATTAAAAAGAAATAAAGCAATAACTAAACATGAGCAGGAACTGATTTGAAAGTGAGAGCTTATTTTTTTTTGTACTCTAAAATGTTGATTGCCTATGAGTGATTGCTCAAATAATTTAAACTTAAACTGTGAGAAGTATTAAAATTTACTTAAAATATTCCCTACTTGTTTCTACTCACAACAATGCAAGCCTAAATTCTGAACGAAACCCAGTGCACCTGCGAATGCTCACTGCCTCGTTCCTGCTTGAAAATCGGGGCGGGCTGGCTGACAAGGGTGCACTTCTCAGGTAATAGGATTATAGGGCTGAGAAGGACTTTGAAATGACCCAATTCGCCACCTCATTTTACAGACAAAGAACCAAGAACAGAGAGGCAAAGGGCTTGCCCAAGGCCACAAGGTCCTCCAGGAGTAAAGCAGCCATTCCCGTTCATGACAGTGTTCTGGTGTCAGACAGCTTTAGGCTTGGACTCTGGCCCCACTAGTAACTTGGCTTCCTCACCCTTAGAAGGAGATTGATCAGTTCTATCTTGCGGCATTGTTCTGAGGATCCAATGAGAACATGTATCTACGCCTTTGATATATGTTAGCTCGCTCACTTTCCTTCTCCCAAACTAGTGCCCCTTCCCCATTTGATGCCTCCTCAATGTATATGGGCATTTTAGATGCACAGAAACTCCTCGTTAGCAGCTATCAGGAGAAACTCGGGAAATTAACTACATACTCATGACAGTTTTTTCTTCCTTGCTTCCTAAAGTCCCTGCATCTCTGCCATTGAGGCCAGGGGACGGCTGGGAAGCACAAGGCAATCCCTGCATTGTTGTGGATATCGGTAGGCCCCTAGAATGGTAGTGGTGATGATTTGTCCCCGTCTTTTCTTTTGCTTGTCCTGCCCGAGATTTTGCCTTTCTCTTCCACAGCCCAGGGATGCCAATAAAGCAGAGATTTGGGGGGAACATTAAGGTATCCAGTTATGAAAATTTAAAATCTTGATCTTGGTAGAAGAGAGCAAAATCTGATGACAATTCACTGAGTATTTCAGCAAAGCAGAAGTATTATAGCAACCCTCCCCCGCCCTGGCAGGCCTTTTATGGGGGGAGTAGTAAAAATTATGGTGCATCCAAAGGGTTAAGGGGTAGGAAGTAACTCAACACATATATGTTTCCTACGTAAAGCTTGCAAGCAGTTTCTCTGGCAATAGATAGAGAGTTGACTTTGGTGTATCCCACTTTTGAATGGAAAAAAGCTATCTGTATTAGCAAATTCAGACTCTTAATTCACACACACACAAAGGTCTCCTCAAAACTGTATAGTCCACTGGGTATTAAAATGTTGTTTGTTTAACATGGAAAGTTTAAATTATTAAAATATAGTGAAGTTCATTTCAAGCCATCTCGTGCGCTGCCTTGTTTTTGAACACTGCCCTTGAGGTTCTGTGTATTTCCCAAAAGCTCTTGTCTACGGATGGAATTTCACTCAGAATTCTTTCCACTCGTTAAAAATCAGAACAAGTTAACACACACACACACACACACACACACACACACACACACACACACCCTGAGCCTTGTTCATTATGAACCATGGGATATGATAAATAAGACCAAATTCCCCTGAGAGGGGCGTGGAACCAAACCATGGATCTGAAGGAATAGCGGTGTGGAAGTCAGAACACAGGGCCCTGGTCTAGATTCTGCCCTGAACCAGCTTTGCGACCATGGGCAGGCCCAGCCTTTCTCTGCTTTGGTGTCCTCCACACAAAATGAAAAAGAAACCGTAGATGTTATAAATTCACCTACTTGGTGGTACCGCCCAATAACCCCAATTAGGCTTCAGCTACAGAGAAACTGGAAGGGTTGCTCAACTACTGGTAAGTCTGAAAGTTAAACTGGGATATTTATTGCCTACAGTCCAACTAGTCTAATCAGTAAAGCTGTTAAACTTGCAATAATATTTCACTGATGTGTACCAGAGCGTTGCAAGTTATAAAATTTCCAATTTAATTTTACTGCATCCCTGAAGCCGTGGTAATTAGAAGACAAACTCACAGTGAAGATCTTTATAGCTTCTGGGGTGATAATTTTGAACCTGTCCTGCAGGTCACTTCTGTCCTCAAGGTTCCCCGATTTGACAGCTGCCTGTAGACTCAGGATTTTATGGTAATACAGAAGTAACTCTTCATCCATCTGATGGGAGCAGATGTAGATGACGCTTACATTGGCATCTACAAACAACAGGCACAGTGTTAATTACTGGTATAAAGGTAAACGACATTATGAACTCTGGCATCGGATGGATGTGGCACAGTTTAAAATAAAGAGCATATCCAAAGCCACACTGAAGTTAATTCAGATCGGTTTTGTACAGATCTTAGCAGTGTAACTGGCTTTTGGGCGCTTTAACATTCCTCTAAAGAGAAGATATATAACACTCTCCCCCCTAAAATGGACACAGTGATTCTTTCAGAAGGAAGGCTGTGAGGTACCATGGAAGTCTACTTTCAAATAATGCAGAGCGACTCAGCCCCGGAACTCCCATTAACATCAATGGGAATTGCATACCGCTTTAAAAATTTATCCCATTAGCTTCAGTAAATTATGAAACAGAGCTATTAACTTTAAAATGCTGATGAAATGGCAATTTCTTATTCTGCCTGGACTTGGCAAGGCCAATTCGGGAACTTTCCTCTTCAAATAAATCGTAAGATTATGACCACACCAATGATTATTTCAAGAGACCAACCGTTCCCCTGTTCCATTCCCAAAGAGGAGTAGATTAATTATGTAGGACATCTAGTGACAGTTTAAAGGAAACACTGTCTTCATTCAGCTGTTCTCCTTCTTAAGATGTGCTTATGGACTCAGAAAGAAATCCTCATTAAATACCCCACCCAAATGGAAGTCAGGTAAGATTTCCCACTCCAGGCTGCAAAATATTTTAAGGAGTGTGGACAGGAAATCAGCAGCCAATAAAGTCATTAATTAATTAATTAATTAATGAATGAAAATAACTGACCAGTAGGAGCAAAGTACTTGACAAAACATGGAGGGAAATACAGGAAGCAAAGCAACAGAGATGCTGGCCATGAGAAGCAACCCTTTCACCCACCCGACAGCCACGAAGCATGGTAGAGAGCAGCGGGCACGAGGAAGCACGCCCACCCGGTGCTGGGGAAGTTCACAGGAGGGAGCTCTGTAAATGTGTCCTCGGGGAGGGAGGCCTGAGAGGGGATTTGGAGACTCCTCTGCTCGGTCTGGCAGAGGGCACAGAGCATAGACTGATTAAATTCTGGCTCAGCTGCCCAGGGACCCCGGGTACATTATTTAACCTTTGTAAGCATCGGCTTCTTCATCTGTAAAATGGGGGATAAAATCACCGGGGGCACAGTTTTAGAGCGTATTAAATGAAAGAATACATGATATTCATAGTTATATACAGGGTGGGCAAAAGTAGGTCTACAGTTGTTTGCATGGAAAAAGGCATGCAGGTATAGCTTTATTAACTCTGTGTTTTGCATACTCACAACTATACACCCACTTTTGCCAACCCTTGTATATATATGGCACCCGGTGCCGTATCTGTCACATAGTAGGTGCTCAACAGACAGTACAAATATCCTCCACGGCTTACCCTTCCTAGACCAGCCAATAGTTACTCCCCGCGCCGCCCTTCACACCTGTGCTCCTTTTACTCAATGCCTCAAGATTTAACACGATGGAATCACATCCTCTGCTGTTCTGCCTTATTGATCTTGTCTTTCCAAACTCCTAAAAGGTAAGGTGCATACTCTTTCTTATATTCTCCCAAGTCCTGATACAGTATAGAGTGTGCAGGAGGCACTTACTAAGTACTTGTGGGTGGACTGAAGGGATCTGGGAGAATGGAGAGATTCAGGACCTGGAACATCTCACACTATCAGTGAGCTCCCTGGCATCTGGGAGACATGTCCCGCTCCTGAGACAACATCTGTGGCTAGAAGTAGAGTCTTCCGAACTGACCTGGTGCTCCATAAATGTAACTACGTGAGGGGCTCCTATTTAATTTGGGAACCCAAATGCCATAAACCTCAAAATAAACTAACTTAGGAGACAGTGGTAAAATTGCTGAATGATCAAACTAGTTGTTCCAAACCTTGTGTTTTTTAAGATGAGACTAGTGCCTTACCAAACCAGTGGTTTTAAAAACCACTAGTATTTTTTTAAGTATTGAAAAAGGACTCAAAAACAAATAAAAATAACTTAAAGACTCCGTAACAGAAAACTAAATTTTTCTTGGGAAGAAATTTCTAGGTTACAAATGATAATAAATCATGTTGCTAATTTCACCTTTCCTGTTCATTTCTGGCAAAGGAATACATATCATTAACACTAATATCCAGTATTAGTGTGGCTTGACTGTGAATCTATAAACATTCAAAATTGACAGGTAATTTTGGAAAGGAATTAATATGAAAATGAAGATTGCTTTCATTGCTAAGCAATAGTCAATATCAATCACTCTCTTGCTTAACTCATCTAGAAATTGAAAATACCAGTCGTTGCGTCTCCACCTGACATTCTGACTTCTTGGCCAATATGTGAATGACAAGTCTTACCAACATGATCAATCTGATTATCTTTATTTCCCCTGAATAAACAGAAAAAAATCAATACCCTTTACTAGGAATTAATGGAATTAAAAAAAGATACTCATGTAAATTACAGCATAAGGAATATATTCAATAATATGTATGGTGTCAGATGAGTACTAGAATTAGCAGGGTGATCACTTCATAAGGTATATAAATGTCTCATCACTGAGTTGTACACCTGAAACTAATATAACATAAAAATAGAATTTAAAAGATAGTAATTTATTCTTCCACAAGATTGTTGCTAATTTTCTTCGTTTCTTATTTCACAATCAAGTACCTTGTCTAACTACTCCTCTTGAGGGGTTTTAGGATGGCCTTGCTGTGTCATGAAGATAGTGTAGCAAGAAAAGGAATTTGGTTCATAATCTCTCAGAAATGTTCATTAGCAATATTTCCCATTGCAGGTAGACCTACACGGAATTATTGAATGATTTAAAATAGAAGCTTAATACTTTCAAGTCTTTGCTAATAATGAGAATCTCTTGTAAAGAAATTCTTTGGCGATGGTTTGTGATATATAAAAAGCTAAGAAAAAAATTAATTCAAATAAATTAGAGCAAAGTCTGCCCTCTGCTGCACTTCAGTGGTTTCCACCCGGTCAGGTTTTTAGTTGAAATAGCTCAGCACTAACAAATCAATCTCAAGTCATTAAATTTATTTTTGTAAGGCTGAAAAACAATATTAGTGCCTAGATAATAGATTAAAGCAATTACACTATTATTATTTTAGGACACTGTAAATTTCAAGTACTGATGTATTTTTGTTACTAAATGGCATTTATAAAATAATAATGATGCTGAAATATATGTGAAGCATGTAAAGTATGTCATTCCAGGGAGCCAGCTGAGTTGGTCATTGATAATTTAAAATCCTTCTTTGTTTTTGCTTAAATAAGGGCCAAAGCAATTATATTTTTAACAAAACGAAGAAGTTTTTATTTGGTAACTAATAAAAACCTAGTTTTTGTTTAACCCTGAATTTTGGCTAGTACATCCCAAACTGCTTCACTATTATTGCTTAGCCTTTGCAGCCTTTATTCTTTAAGCCTGGCCAGCACCCTAGCTTTGAATGGTATCAGTCAAATTCTTGTACCCGTCGCTCCTGGCTCCAGGTGGTGTCTGATTTAGAATTGACCAAATCAGTATTGGAACTTGACTTTTACAAAGGTGTATCTATCACTCAAGGTTTGTACTTAAGAATTTCCTCTATTAGGCATCCTCTGTTTTCTAATAACTAGATGCTATATATTAGATAAAATCCTTTAAAAATCTATCCTCATTTCCCTCTTATTCTTACAATGAAGACACAATGCTTTTAATTTCTGATACCACCTTCCACTCATTCCCCAGATAATATAATAGAGAATATTGGCACAAACATGTTAATTTCACTCCCTGCAAGAATTAGTAAATGAAGAAGATATGGGGCTATAGGAGAGAAATCCTTATCCAAACCTGCAGCAAAGAGAATTTAGAAAACTACCCAAGTAAATTGTTTAAAGATGTCATTTTTTAAATTCAAGTTGACTTCACTATAAATCTGTTCTTTAAAACAAAACATTCAATTGCCCTGCAAGTAAATGAGAAGTCTAAGCCTTTTACTTATAGATTTAAAAAAAAAAAGCAAAAACAAACAAAAGAAATCCCCTCAAAAACATTTTATCCCCATCCACTGATAAACATTCCAAAGAGTCATTTGTGTAAAAGTATTTACTGTACCTATGATGTCACACAGCCGCCCCAACTGCATGTTCTGTAGAGTGTCGAAGTTGGCAATATTTTGTCGCACAGGCTGGGTATAACCTAAAAGGCAAACAAGGTGTCAAAACCCAGAAAGAGCAAATCAGTATGGCAACATGGCACACCCAGGATTTCAAATGTCACAGTTCACATTTCCAGGGAAGAATTTTCTCTGGAGCATCTTGCAGAAACAGCCTCACTCCCAAGAGCGAGGTCCTCGCTTCCCAGGGGAGTAAGCGTTATTCTGGGAGATGTGCTCAGCAGCACTTTCTGCAACAGACAGAGGTTTGTGTTTTTCAATAGCGGCCAGGCTGCTGGGAATCAGGGTTATGAAAACATGGGGAAATTTTCTGACATTTAACATGAATGTTCAAAACAACATGTAAGAAAAATTATGCTCAGGTTAAAAAAACACACACACACAATTTTGGCTTTTTAACTTATGCTTCCTATGGGGCATTTTGAATATGTGTCCCAGGGTTATTCTAAACTGACACACAGATTTCAAGAGAAACCTCTTGCTGTCAGGAATATGTCTTTAAGTGAAAGAAACATGCTTCTGCTCACACAGTCAAAAGGACTTTTAACCTTTCAAGGGCAATAAAGGTTCTCGCGGTCAGTGCAGTATTTGATCAGTGCTAACGAAAGTCCTGCCGGTTGCCTTCGCGTCCAGTGGAAACAGAACAGAAGGAAAACCCACGTGTGTTACTATTGTCCAAAAATCTTCCACAGCAACAGACAGCAGCAGCAACACTTCCTGCTAATATGTCAGGGTTAAAAAATATAAGTGAGTGAAAACATGAACTTTAAAGGCATGCATGCTCACAATCAGGTATAATTGCTTACACAAAATTCAACAACTGTAGGTGCAACTCATTTTTTTTTTCTCAATAAAATTGCTTTTCACATTTTGAAGAAATGCTTCAATGCCTCCTTGTGGTTAGTGAGCCCAAACACATGTTTCAAGTTAAACTGCCATAGATAAAGTGATTTTAAATACTGCATCTTTGAGATGGCACAGACTTCCTTTTCAGCGAAAGGAAAACTATAGCAATTCAGGCAACAGGGCTTCAGATCAAATGAACTCAGATAATTGGCTCCTTGCTTTGATGTCAGTGTTTAAACACTAGACGACGTCTGGAAATTAAATGAGTTTACAATTCCTCTGGAAGTCTCCCTTTGGCTTTATGCAGATAAACTAAAGAGGCAGAAAGCCAAATGGGTTGTTGGAATTATTTTTGAAAAATTATTAAATTCTAAAATAATTTGGGGAGCCATTCCATGGAATATGAAAATTAATATAGACAGCTACAAACAATGCTGTCTTGGTGTGTGGTTGCAATATTGTAACTTGGGATTTTGCATATGTATAATTTGAATAAATGTTTAGAAAGTGGTATTATGAATAACATATATCAAAACTATAAGAAGGCAGAAAAAAATGCCTGAAGAAATAAGGTGCTATTAAGAAAAGTGCCTGAGAGCATTCTATGAACACATTTCTTTGCGAAAGTAAAGATAAAAGGCAGTGTGATGTCTCATTAAGATGCTGTCCAATTTAAAATATAAAGGATGTCTGGTCACTTTCTGCAGCACAGGAATGAATATATCTGTGTTTCAATCAAGTGATTGAAGTTAGTTTTCCAACAAAGTATTTAGTACCTCTGTTACCACCGATCAAGGATGCATATAAAGTATCTACACAGAATTACGGGGTATGATAGAACTGGTTACTCCATTAAACCTACAAATACACCCATTTTAAAGAACTGCATATTAACAATCTCAGAACATTGTTATAGAAGATCATATGAAGTAACAGATATGAAAACATTTTGCAAAGTGTAAAGTGCTGGGCAAACATAGGTATTTTAATGTTGTGAGGTATGTGCACTTCCAAAGCTTATAAGAACAACAACAAATTCTGTGTATGTTGCAACAGACCACTCTACTTGGGCAAGATGCAATGCAATGCACAGTGCCATTGGCAGAGCAGATGTTGGGAGTCAATTTTTTAAAAAATCAGATTTATTCTTATGTTTTGTATATCCACAAAGTAGATGACTCCTAGGTGAAAAGACCTCATTAATGCTGATGGCATATATCAAATACAACAGAGACTTAACCAGGAAACTATCAGCAAGGATGCTCTGGCTTTGGGAACTTCAGCAGTTCCAGTGGCAATGAACCATCACAGTTTGGAATATAATCTACAAAGACGGGATACTTCAAAGGTCAGACTAGAAACACTGGGGGAGTTTTGAGAGACCATCTCCTCCTACCCCGCCATGTTATAGATGGGGAAGCTCAGGGGAAGTGCCTTGTCTCTTGTCCAAGGTTGCCTAAACCTACAAGTTATTATACAGTTCAGATACTACAGATTTAGCTCCTGTGACAAATGCGGTCACATAAAATAGAGAAAACAAGACTCTCCAAGTGTGAGCAGAGAACTACAGAAGGGACAAAGAGCCTTTGCCACTCTTAAGACTTTTATTTTCAATTTTGTAACAGGCAGAAGAATGACCCTTCAAAGATGTTCTTGTCCCCATTCCTGGAATCTGTGAATATGTTAGGTTACATGGTAAAGGGGAAATAAAGTTGCAAATGGAATAAAGGTTGCTAATCAGCTGACATTAAAATAAGGAGATTGGCTGGGCCCAATGTCTTCAAGGGTTCTTAAAAGTGGAAGACAGAGAGAGGAAGAAGAGTAGAGATGTGACTACAGAAGAAAGGCACAGAGAGCTGCAATGTTGCTGACTCTGAAGATAGAGGAAGGGGCCAAGGGCTTTTCTTGTTAATTCCTTTGTGGGTGGCTTCTAAAAGCTGGAAAGGATAAGGAAACGGATTATCTCATAGATCTCATAGAACCCTCCAGAAAGTAACACAGCTGCCGACATCTTGATCTTAGCCCCTTTTGAGCTTCTGAACTACAGAACTGTAAGGTAATAAACTTGGATTGTTTTAAGCCACTAAGCTTGTAGTAACTTGTTACAAGGTGATAGCAAACCAATATGACTTTCTACCTTCCCTTACCCCCCTGTACGCACTACCTCTCTCAGATATCTTGCTTCTCTTTCACTCTAACTGAAAGATGAGGAAGGGTCAAAATCCCCAATAAGAACTCATAATAAGCATTAGATAAGTGTTGTTGTTGCTGTTATTATCTTTTTTCTTTCTTAACTTCAGCTGAGCCAGACTGCAATTTTCAAAAGGAACCTCATTTTTACAAACCTTACTCTTACAAACATAAAATTGTATTTGAGCTGTCAAAGTACAGTTCTTCTCGCTTATGCAGCTGATAGGCCCTCATCACTGTCAAGTGTGTCGGAACACCCTTTTCTAAGAAGATTCTCAGTCTTCCCTCACGGTCACTCTCTTGCACCCTTTCTCTGCTATCCTTTTCTCATGGTGTCATTATATGTTTCTTTGCTTGCTGGTTTATTGGTTGTACGTCTCTCCTCTCCCCTGCACTACTCCGGCTCCTGTAAACAGACTGCAAGTTCCATTAAAACAGAGACAGTGAGATATCCCCAGTCAAATGAATGAATGAAATGTGTCTCAAGATCCTATTCAAAGAATCTGAACTTCCTAGCCCTTTCTGCCATGTGTTCTCATCATTTCCTCTCCTCCTTTCAACTCTTTCAAAATTGGGTTCCCTGATCTGAAGAATTTCTAGGAAATTCAAAGAATGGTCAGTGGGCTCTGTAGCTTTTCTAGGTCCTCATCTGCATAGAATAAAAGAGCAGTGGCCTGGCCGGTGTGGTTCAGTGGTTGAGAAAACTAAGGGGTCACCAGTTTGGTTCCTGGTCCGGGCACATGCCCAGATTGCGGTCTTGATCCCCAGTAGGAGGCGTGCAGGAGGCAACCAGTTGATATTTCTCTCTCATTAGTGTTTCTATCTCTCCTTCTTTCTTCTCTCTCTAAAAATCAATTAAAAAACATATTTAAAACACTGGCCTACAGGGGCACTCTCTCCTCATCACTACAGGGAGGAACTCAGCCTCTTTCCTTATGGCCAACCTCATCACCTGCGAAATATTCCTAGTTTGATAGAGTATTCCATCTTTTTTCAAAAAGTTATGCCTCTGCTTTACATCAAAGAAGGGTACCCACAAGCTGCCTCTCTAAAGTTATCCAAGTACTTTGGTCCTCTATTGAACCAAGAATACTCATCAATAGTTCAATTATGCTGATAGTGGCTGTCATTTCTCCATCTTCATTTCTACCTTCATCTTTTTCCCATTCCCACCCTCACTCCCATACAGATGATGCTAATTGACTCTTTGCAAGCAGTAAACTAGCTGTGCTAGGACTGGCTTTTCCTTCACAGAAACCAAGGCAACACCGAGTGACTAAGCCCTCTTAGGACTGTGCATGGCTCTGTGACAGGTCCCTGTGACAGGCCCCTGCCCCTGTAGTACAATCAAATATTTTTGAACAACTGCTCATTAACCTGTGGTTGACTCCTAGTTTCTTTTGTCTCCAAGTCCTATTCCTTGTCATGGTACCTAAGGCAGCGAAGGGGTTTAAAACTGACTTCTAGTTACTAGGTAATTCTCATTCATCTGATCACCCTGGCCTGAGATGGCAGTCAACCATGCCTCAGTATAAGGGACTGAAGCAGTAGTCTCAACCTTTTCCCCATTTTGAAACACATGATGGGAGATGTTCAAATGTATCACACACTGCTAGGCATACGCAGTACAGAAGCAACAGTAGCTCCATCCCTCTCTCGTCCACTCAAGAAAGCATACTGCCAGCTCAGCAAGAGCACCATTATCACAGAGATGATCTTGAATTGCTCCAATTCATTGAAAAAATTATCATTAGTCAACTTTGGTATTTTAATAGTAAAAATTTAGGGGAACATGTGCCAAACTTCACAATTGATTACATGTCACCATATTACAGTAATCTAGAGAAATGTGATCTGGACATTATAGTTATACCCAGCTTTTAATTAGTTGTGCAAGTGTGAAAGCACAAGATACTGAGATAGGAGATAAGATATAGCAAGAGAGAGGCCCATTTGGGTTATTTATATAGTATTCATGGCCCAGTACATGGATTTGTGCATATTGAAAGGAAATTAATTAGAAGAAATACTTTAATATTGCTATTTGCTCTTTCTCTATAATAGAAGAGTCAACCAAATTCACGATCGGCAATGACAGATCCAAAAACACACACATGCGATTGGCACCAGCAAGAGCTTTTTATGTATCGCACATGTGCGAGTCAACTTAGCCATATATATATATATATATACACATACACACTAGGGGCCCAGTGCACGAATTCGTGCACCTTGAAAGAAACTGTGGGCTGTGAGGCTGCAGTAGGCACAGGGGCGGGTCTTGGCCCATCCTCCATGTCCCTGCCTGGCACCTCCTGCTGCGGCCCCTGTCCCCTGACTGCCAGCATCCCCACTCCCATTGCCTCCCGCCACCACAGCTCCCATGCGCTGATGGCACAGAGCAATTGGGGCCCGCACCAGCTAATGAAAAGAAAATAGGATTCTACCAAGTCTCCTATCTACCTACTCCAGGACTTTTGTGAGGATCAAATGAGATGAGGCATGTGAAAACGATTCACAGACATTTGGTTAAAGTGTAAAATGTTTTCACCTGGCTATAAAGCAAGTCGTGTTCCTGAGCTGAAGAAACTCCAAGGAGGCTAGTGGCTAGGGAGAGGAAACCGGGTGTTGCTACGTGACATCATTACCCGGTGCCCACAGCCACTGTTTCTGGGCTGGGCTGTGGGCCACATTTTGCACCATGGGGTCTCAGCAGCATTGGCTGCGATTTGGTGGGCTGTTGCTTCAGGGTGGTGGTGGGGCCTGTGTCCCACTTGGGGGAAACTGAGTGTTGCTTTGTCGGCACCAGGTCCAGGGTGCTGTTTCTTTGTAAATGGCCAGTACATGTCATGGCAGCTCCTGCATTGAGTGTCTGCCCCCTGGTGGTCAGTGTGTGTCATAGCAACCAGTCGGACGGTCAGAGGGACACTTATATATGTATAGATATCCAGTACCAGTTTGTTGAAAATAAAGCTGAGAGTTGTGTTTTGGGAGGTGGTGAGGAGGGTTTGGGAATTTTGTGATGAGGATGTAGAAAGCACAGGAGGTACTCGAATATTTTTAGAGTTTTAAAAACGTTCTCAAACCAAACCTGCCAAATGGATTCAGTGTGGTTCTGAAGACCTTCTTTTCAAAAGGGGAGGACTTTCCTTTGTTTAAACTTTTTGTCAGTGGCTGGCATGCATTGCATGCAACAGAAGCCAGTGATTCTCAAAGTGTGGTCTGGGGACCCTTTCGGGAGGTCTGCAAGGTCAAACTATTTTCAAAATGATACCAAGATGGTATTTGCCTTTTTCAACCTTATTGTCTCATAAAACACAAAAAGTTTATTGATGTAATTTTAGATTTCACATTGCAACTAACACGTAAGAATTATTATTGTTGAATTTTGGTATAAAATCAAAGAAGAATGTACAAAATTATGTGAAAAGGCTGTAAAAAACATATTATTCCCTTTTCCAAATACTTATCTTTGTGGGGCCAGGTTTTCTTCATATGCTTCAACCAAAACAACAGATTGCAATAGACTGAATACAGAAATATATCTAAGAACTCAAATATGTTCTATTAAGAGATTTGCTAACTTGCCAACCTATGCCATTCTTCTATTTTTTTTTGTTTTGGAATGGAAAATAAACTTTTTTTAAAAATATATTTTATTGATTTCTCACAGAGAGGAAGGGAGAGAGATAGAGAGTCAGAAACATCGATGAGAGAGAAACATCGATCGGCTGCCTCCTACACATCTCCTACTGGGGATGTGCCCGCAACCCAGGTACATGCCCTTGACCGGAATCGAACCTGGGACCTTTCAGTCCGCAAGCCGACGCTCTATCCACTGAGCCAAACCGGTTTCGGCAGAAAATAAACTTTTAAAGAAAAATAAAAATATGTTATTTAGGTTAAAATTAGTGATGGATTTATTTATTATTATTTTAAAATAAACATTTTTAAGTTAATCAGTCTTAGTTTCTAATATGGTGAGTATCTAGAGATATAACCTACTTAAACCAACACTCTGGAGTGTCCTCAGTAATCAACACAAGTATAAGTTGGAGAACTGCTGAACAATTATTTTAATATTTTTATGAGAATGAAGATGACAAAAATTATAGCTTTATCTTAGTATTTGTAAGACTCTTTTTAGAGCATACCTTTTTAGAAAAATATGTTTTTATTGATTTCAGAGAGGAAGAGAGAGGGAGAGACAGACAGAAACATCAATGATAAGAGAGAATTATCGATTGGCTGCCTTCTGCATGTCCCTTACTGGGGATTGAGCCAAAGGAGAATTGAACTGTGACTTCCTGGTTCATAGGTTGATGCCCAACCACTGAGTGACTGTGGCTGGGAGAGCATATCTTTTTGTTGTTGTTAATCCTCACCTGAGGATATTTTCCTACTGATTTTTAGAAAGAGTGGAAGGGAGGGGGAGAGACAAAGAGAGAGAAACAGACATTGATTGGTTGCCTTCCGCATGCTCCCCAACCAGGGCGGGGGATCGAGCCTGCAACCGAGGTACGTGCCCTTGACCAGAATCGAACCCGGGACCCTTCAGTCCACAGGCTGATGCTTTATCTGCTGAGCCAAACTGGCTAGGGCCAGGAGAGCATATCTTAATGTTAATTCATTTCCTAGAAAGCCCAGGGGCTAGTCAATTGACAACCAGTTTAATGCTGTTTCTGTATTTCGTGGTACAACATGAGACAGCTCATGACCAAATGGGTAATTTAATATTACAGGGTCATGGGGCCAACTCTGATCTAATCAGCGGATGACTGTTGAGTTGGCTTACTTGGATGAATACAACATGGATGAATACAAATATGTTTTCATTTTAATTTGGGCTATAAATAAACGTGAAAGTTAAGTGTACTTTGTTCCTGATCCCGAAAGACCTAGATGTTTCTGGGAAATGCTGTCTGGGAGATCTTGGCAGTACATCTGTCTCAGGAATTAATATGGCAACCCCACAGCTCAACTATGGATTCCATACTACTTGCCAAAATACATGTTGAAGACTGCAAAGATTTGATTGAAAGTCCTGATTTCCCAGCCCCGAGGTGGAAAGGAACGGAGTGTATCTTGTCTTTGACTTGTCAACTTAAAAATGAGAAGGTAGAAAGGTGCCAATGTGCTTGGAGGCGCAGTAAAAATGTGATTTCAGATCTAACACTCTTGGCTGTGTTCCTCTACCCTGGCCCTGCTCACAAATGAAGGTGAGCGCAAGTTCTTATCTTCTGGAGGAAGGGAGTAGAGTTAGGAAGCAACCCTCTCAGGAGCATTTGTGTCTTTCTCAGTTCAGTGTCCGGACAGTTGTGCACACAAGTAAGTTTTCTATCTTTTAGGTATTTGTGACAGCATAGAACAGCAGAAAATGTTGTTTTTCACAATAGCAGGATCCGTAATTTTATAGAATGGAGTACCTTGGAGACCACTAGTTGTGATAGCCCTAAGGATAATTTGCTGAAATAAAGCAGAAAGGGGGGAATGAGATGAACGATATACCTTGCTTTTAGCCATTAAATCATTTAGCAGTGAAAAAAAAAAAGATTACATACAGAAAAGAGAAAATCCCATCTCGGTATATCCCTTGTTTTTATTTTAAAGGAGGAAGAGAAGTGGGGGAGGAAACCCAACACTGGGGGTGTAATTGGCTGGCAGCGGCCTCATATACCTGCTCACGGCATCTGAGCCCCATACTTGGCACATCTCATTTAATGTCATCTTATTTTAAAACGCCACTGAGTTTAAGTGTAGCACCAAGTGATGCACTGCAATAAAGATGCACAGGGGTTAAATTAAAAGTGGGGGAAATAACTTGGCCAAAGAAACTGGAAGCAGATTAGCTTGCAGGTTTTGTTTGGACCTCTGCTTTTCTAGAGGAATTAGAATTCTTTGTTGCAGTTCTTTCTTATTTGACTGATAGATTTTGCTTAAAATAGACCCTAGTATTCTATTCCTGATATGAACCATAGTAGATTATTTTGCTATAATTATATTTCATTAATAAAAAATGATAAAAATATGAACTATCTAATTAAGAGATCAGCCTATATAATCTAGAAAGAATGACTTTTTATAATCTTATAAAATTACAAAGTGATTAGTTTCTTTGTACAATTAATCAACAGGATCCCACCTCTCCTGTTGGTTAAAAATAGCTAAGCTCTCTGTTACATCTAGGAATATTACCCAAAATATATGTCAATTGTGTTTCATCACTCCTCCGTTCAAAGAGGTTACTTCACAATGTGTAATTGTCTTTATGATCATATTATCAAGCCATAGATTTTAAAATACATGATACATATTTGGTGGTCAAAAATGTTCCGAAGCCCGGCTGGTGTGCTCAGTGGTTGAGCGTCAACTCATGAACCAGGAGGTCACAGTTCAATTCCCAGTCAGGACATATGCCCGGGTTTCAGGCTCAATCCCAGTAAGGGGCACGCAGGAGGCAGCCAATCGATGAGTCTCTCTCATCATTTCTGTTTCTCTCTCTCTCTCTCTCTCTCTCTCTCTCTCTCTCTCTCCTTCCTCTCTGAAATCAATAATAATAAAAAAAAGGTTCCTGAAAGGCCATGCATCCTTTTGGTTTGGAAAGTGCAATTATTCCTGTGTGTGCAAAACTGCATAAATGCCTACAACTGCAATAAATTAGGCAGTCATCAGCTACTAAAAGTTCATTTTTAGGGTTCAAACAAATCAGCGCAGCCCCAGTTGGCTAGTGGCATGATGTAATAATTTCTAGGGCTAATTCTATACCAGAACTGATGGCAAATTTCCTATGGAAAGAGGGAAAGAGGACAAGGCTGAAACTTGTATTAAATGCCTACCTGGACCTTACACTCCTACCAACAGATTTTAATTATTGAAGCTGCCTAAACTCGAAACAGAATGACTGTATTGAATAGATGGGAGGTGGGGGAGGGGAGAGAGGGGCCTGTATTTAGAGAAAAAAATGCTTCACTTTCAGCCACTTCTATTTTTGTGAATTAAACAGGCAAGTCCTTGGTGCAGGACAAAGTAGCCATGTTGTGACTGGCTGAAATCTTTGTCAAGTGTTCCCAGGGGAAGTGGCCCACAAGAAAAAGGCACACCATAATCTTTTTTTTTTTTAAGGTATAGTTTGAGAATTATGTCTGTGGGATAGGTATGAGATGACAGTTTAATGTTACTCAAAATTAATTTAATTTCCACAAGCCATTTATAAAACCTAAAGTACAGATTGTAGAAACAAATACTATTTTATCAAAGCCCAAGTATAAATCTTGTGTGAAACAGTGTAATGGGGCATTTTAAATGCTTAGTTGAGAAAAATATCTGAGCTTGTTCGTATCTCTAGGAAAAGACACGACTAGCCATTTTTCTTTAAAATGGGTTATTATGTTGTTAACAAACAAAAGTTACGGCAATAGGGGAGATTTTCAGATTTATTATGCATTTATTTAAACTGAGTCTGTGTAATCTAGAAGAAAACTAGGTTTAATATCCGATTTAGAATAATGCTTTCTAATAATTTCTGAACAGGTTATTTTTCTACTTCATTTGTAGTCAGCAAGCCCTTTTGAAATTTTAAGATATTTTCATTAAATTTTTTTTATTATCCAGTTTAGATTACTGACTATTTTTTTCATAATTTTACCTCTTCAGTAAAATTATCAGGCTTCTCTGCAGGGCTGATTTGCATTGGGGTTTTGAAGAGTCAGAGGTGGGAGTATAGAAGAGGTTTGTGGAAATTGTGTCTATAATACCTTTCGTGGTGCTCGTCAACATTGCAAAGTGGGGATCTTGTTTCTATTTCTAGTTTTGGAAAAAAATGGAAAATGCAGAGCAAAATTTCCCACATAATATCAGGTCAGGTCCATAATTTGTTGAAGAAGAGAAGGCTCTTTGCACCTTATTCTAAGGACTGGAGTCAATTAATTGGGTCTGCAATTAGCCTCTCTGGTTGCAATCAATTACAAGTGCAATTTCTGTGTGTGAACTAATTTTGTGTGCAAAAGTAGTCCCACCAAAACAAAAGCCTAAGTTAAAATAAAATTCAAATCTGTCTTGCTTCACATCCTAAAAAAAAACTAATTTTTTCTAAGAGTCATAAAGACCAAAAGTAAAAGGCCCAGTATAACTCAAGAATTTTTAAAACTTTTCTACAAATACTTAGGAATATAAGTACTTGAGAATCTAGGGAAGTTTGCATTATTTTATTATTATGAATATTTTACTATTTTAAAATAAAATCAATTATATTTATAATTTTTGCTTTCAATTATATATATTTATATATATATATACATACACACATTGTGTATGGTTCTATACTACACACAAGTATACAAACAAATATACTCACCCAGGAGCATAAATAAATTGCAATTCTGAGTTCTATTACAATAAATCACTTAGTGCATTGCTCTACTTGAAAGGCCTCAACAAAGTGCTAATATGTAATATGAAGATTCCATGAATTTTACTATTTGTCAAAACTCTACCAAGTCAGCTCGGCCTCACCAAAAAAATTTAACACACCAGGTAGATAAAAAGCAAAACAAAACAAACAAGCCAGCAAACAAATCCCAAACATTTTGACAGCAGTTCATGTTTTAAAAGAACTTCCAATGCAAATTTCTCATGTCATTTTGGCATACCTATTTTACCACCGTGTTGTAGACAACAGCTTTTAAGTTCCCCAATTCATAAATGTAATTAAATAATTACATTAGTGCTAATTAACATGAAACTGCAGATTATTTAAGCGCAAAAAACACTATTCAACTTCTTAATTATTCTTGTTCACACAGCATTTCCTTTTGCTCAGGCGCCCTAGGTGCAAATAAAGCATCCCATCTGCTCGTAATTAGAACTAAATAATTTCAGAGAATGTAGCTTATCATTTTGACTGCACATTTGATTAAAAACAGTGTACAAGCAATATCCTGGCTTATTGGCATAACAGCAACAACACACACAAGCCTGTGTTCTCCTATCATTAAAGAAGATAGGAAACATTATCTGTTATTTCAGGGGGAAAAATACAACTTTTTAGTTCATTTCATACAGATGAAAGCGAATTACAGCAAATCACCTCTCCACTGAATAGCAGCCCCCACATAATGACTTTATTTGCTTAATCCCCAAATTAAACGCCGTTTCGAGCGAGGGCCCTGTGTTATTACTCTCATCATGTCGAGAACATTTTCCTGCCGAGACCAATTTGAATAAAACAAGGGGCCTTCCTTGAACTCAATCAAGGAGCCATAATGTGGTGGGTAATAGAGGTTGCTGATAGATTTGCAGGCAAAAGTGTTATACCTAATGATGGGATATGGATAATAGTCCTCCTGGAGGTCCTGATGCGATTCCAGTTGGCTGCCAGATGCTAAAAATCAAGAAGAGCATTGATCAGTGACAGGAAGCTGTAGTGGATTCATCTAGTCAAACTTCAGCTGTGTTTCCACTGTACAGTTAAGCCAGGCATAAATTATATTAATTGATTTAATTACATACTTAAAACATCTTCCCCAATTAATTTAATTAGGTGGCTACATGATGCTACTGGCAGGGGAAGATTAGAGGCAGCTCACTTAATTAACAGAATATGAATGAAAAAAAAAGAGAAAGCAAACATAAATGAAATTGTGAGCACTAATTAAAAGGCTGTCTGCAAACTTAAATACTTTCTGACAAAGTGGTGACAGCAATGTAGACAAGACAGGATTTTTCCCCCTCGCAAATGAAAGTGCCAGAAGGTATATACAGGGAGAAAAGGTAATGCAGTTACACCATTGATTTCCTGACAGAACTACCATAGTCAAAGTGAAGGGACATTTTTTCCTATAGAAAAATTGCAGCAGATCTTGCAGAGTCCTGGTGAGGACTGAAATATGATGTACGGTACAAACAAACGTAGGGTTTGTGCATCACACGTGGAGGAGAGTGGAAGGCGAGGGAGGCGGAGGGGGAGGGTCGTTGGAGAGAGAAAGGACAGATAAAGAGACAACTTATGGCAATCGTTCAAGCAAGAAATGTTTAGAAAAAGAGTCTGCCTTAACAGCTGGCAGCCTTGTGTACCTTGGCTCGAATGCGGAAATTCTGCAGGTGTCTCTCACGTGACTCCTTCAGGATCTTCGTCAGTCGTGTCTTATGGCAATGTAAGAGCCACGCGATGGCAATCACCCCCGACGCCCACTTCTGCTGGCGAAAAACGTGGAAGTATTTTCTTGCTTTGTAGCATTTCCATGTGGCTTGGATCTTGCTGGCAGCGTTTAACTTCCCACCTAGCCCTTTGTATCTCTGGCCAGGAACAGTTAACATCTTTTGGATGGGAAGAGGGTTCTCTACCACTGAGAGGAGGTCATTTTTGGTAAGTTTATTCTTCAGCTCAAACTCTGGAAGGAGGGCTACCAAACTGCTCCCTTTGATTTTGACTTCTGGTATTGCATATTCCCTGAGGAACTTCTCGATGTGTTCCAAGAGAGAGAAAATACTTCCCCAGGATAAAATAAAATGTGTCTTGAATGCTATGAAGTCTGGGGCTGTGTTGTCTATGACGCCATGATAAATAAAGAAGTCGTGATCCCACGGCGATTTCAGAGCTCTGGAAGGTGGTGTGAATTTCAAGCTCTGTGGAAAGATAATGTCAGAGATGAAACAGAATTATGATCTACCTTAAAGGTGTGGTCGAGAAACACACAATCACATTATCATTTACTACTCAATGGAAGGAAAATATAGATCCTAGTTTTGATTTAATACCTATATGCCATAATATGAAAGTCTGGCCAGTATCTATCATAAAACTCATTACCAAAAGACTATTTTAGAGGTTGCTCAAAGCTATTATCATTTTTAATAAAAAGTGTTATTTAATTGCTCGAAACTGATCACATACAAGTTGTGCATTTAGTTCACTTTGATGTGGCCAACTGACCCTATAATCTCGGTGATTTACTTTTCACGTACGCATGGATGGAAGCAAATCACTGCTTTCTTGTTCATACCTTATCCACCGCTGAGAGAAGGTCGTTATTTGTTTGTTTGTTTTTTTGTTAACCTCACCTGAGGATATTTTTTTCCATTGATTTTTTTTTAGAGAGAGTAGAAGGAAGTGATGGAGGGGGGGAGAGTGAAACATTGATGTGAGAGAGACACAGTGATTGGTTGCTGCTTGCACATGCCCTGACTGGGGCTTGGGATCGAACCTGCAATCCAGGTACATTCCCTTGACTGGGAATCAAACACGAAACCCTCTGGGGTGCTGGCTGGCGCTCTAACCACTTAACAACACTAGCCAAGGCTCTTTGCTATCTTTATGATAATTTCAAATATGCTCATCAAAGCTTTCCTGTCTATTCTGACATCTAACAGGTCTTCACTTTCTGGTGTTTTGAAATTCTGCCACCTTCTCTTAATATCCAGGAGTGATTTTATAAGGAGCATTATGTTGTCTGCTATCACCATGGCCGCTTTCTAGGTTCTTCTTGACATATGTTCTTTTATTCTTAAATCTGGTGTCTTCTTAGGGACATATCTGGCGCTATCCTCAGGTAGAATCTGAAATGACCTAACAAATAAAACCAAGGAAGCATTTGCTTCGTTTTGTTCCTATCTATACTGATGGAATTTTAAGTCATGAAAAATACTACTTTTGTTTTTAAATGTTGAGATGGGTTCTCTAAGAGTGGGATGATGGGCAGTTTTTTCTTCTTTATACTTTTCTGTATGAAAATAACTGAGTAAATGCTATTTAAAAAATAAAATCAGAAGTGGCTTGGATTACAACAGCAATATATGTTACACACATTAATAAATGAATTCAGCAATGTAGCAGGATACAAAATTAACACCCAGAAATCTATGGCATTTTTATACACTAATAGTGAACTTACAAAAGGAATTAAAAAAGCAATCCCATTTACCATTGCACCAAAAAGATTAAGATACCTAGGAATAAACTTAACTAAGGAGGTAAAAGTCCTGTACTCAGAAAACTACAGGACACTGAAAAAAGAGATAGAGGAAGACATAAACAGATGGAAGAAAATACCGTATTCATGGATTGGTAGAATCAACATCATCAAAATGTCCATACTACCCAAAGCAATCTATAGATTCAATGCATTCCCCATTAAAATACCAATAGCATATTTCACAGACCTAGAACGAAC
>NW_005355833.1:1459899-1473130 GCF_000412655.1 Myotis brandtii | reverse complement strand
ATCTACCAAAGGACTTGTATGCTTGCATATAAGCATAACCAATGGACACAGACACTAGGGGGGTGAGGGCATGAGCAGGGAGGTGGGGGGGGGGAAATGGGAGGTTAAGGACACATATGTAATACATTAATCAATAAAGGAAAAAAAGAAAAAGAAAGAAAAGGAATTTTTGTTACGTCCACATCCACTGTGAAACCATTGCATTTCATTACTGAAACCTGTTGCACTGAAAAAATAGACACTCTGCCTACTGTCCAAATGTTCCTAATGGCCTAGTGCAGTGGTTGGCAAACTGCGGCTCTCAAGCCACATGCGGCTCTTTGGCCCCTTGAATGTGGCTCTTCCACAAAATACCAACTTCTGCGCATGGGCCACGAAGTTTCAATCGCACTGTACGTGCACACCTGCACGTGGTATTTTGTGAAAGAGCCACACTCAAGGGGCCAAAGAGCTGCATGTGGCTCATGAGCCGCAGTTTGCTGACCACTGGTAGGGGGTGAGGGCACATAGATGTTTTAGGCCCTGCCTTCTTTGTGGTAAGCAGGTATCAACTCACTGTGCTGACTGCTTCTTGCTTAGGGATTTAAAGAACAGATTGTCCTCAATATGTCAATGTTTTCAGATGTATAAACTCATCTTTACCAAATTGTAAAATGATGCTGCTCTCTGCATTTTGAAGAACTCAAAAAAAAGGACCCAGTTAATGTATCAATAACTATTATGCCACAGCTCTGTGCTGAGTATCACTATGTTAGAGACTATTCATGCTCTACTCTTATTTTTAAAATGTCAACTGATACTAACAAATTCAAGGCAGAAAGCTATCAAAGAGAAAAGCAAGCCAAGAGATATAGTCACAATAAAATACAATAAGGAGGATTCCAAAATGGTGATGGAGCAAGTGGAAGCTACACTGACACACTCCCAGGACAAAACTGGAATTACAATTAAAATACAGAAAAACCATCTGAATAATCAACTGAAGACAAGCTGGAGACAACCCTGATAACCAAGGACAGAAGGGGAGACTGCATAGAGTCTGGTAAGAGGTACAGAGGTGCACAAGGTTTGGCTGGGATCCCAAAGACAGCAGCTGAAGATCCAGAGAGATATCTCAGCTCTATGGCGTTTCCACTGAGAATTCTGAGGTAAAAACTCCAAGCTTGGCCTCCCAGCCCAGTGCACTGGAACTGAGAAAGGTGCCCACAAAACATCTGGTTGTGAAAAGCAGCAGGGTTGCTGTCTGCCTGGGAGAGATGGCTGGAAATGCAGGCACCTCCTTAAAGGGCCAATGCACAAAATTTCATGTGCAACCATTCACCTTGGGCTCTAGCAGTTGAAGGGTAGAATGGACTGGAATTGTGTGAACAGAAGCCAGGGTTGGGGGCTCCGGGGTTAGACCTCAGAAGGCAGACACTCCGGTTTCCTGTGCTGAGCCATTCCTTCATACTGAAGAGGACATCTTTCTCTGGCATACCTTTACCATCCAGGCAGCTTTTGCCTGGGGAGGGAATCAATTGCCCCACCCTATTGGAAAACCTTGCCCCACCCTGTGGAGTTTCTGAGGCCCATTAAGAAACTGAGAATAACAATCAGCCTGCAGGCAGAAGCAATTGTCCCACCTTATTGGAAAACCTCTTGCTCCACCCTGTGGTCAATAGCCTGAAGTTAATCCAAACTTAATAATAATCAGACAGCAAGCAGAGGTGGGTCTTTGGAGGCTTTGAGTCTTTGCCTCATCTCCTTTTGGTCCCAGGGCTAGGAAAAGCAGATCTTGGTGTACATCTTGGTCCTTTCCAAATGCACCCAGCCCCAGCAGAGGGAGCCACAAGCTGTGGATCACTAATAGTTCCAAACAGGGTCTCAAACAGCATCTGACATTGTCCTGCATTAGAGATTGAGATCTACTTAATACGTAGACACAAACCCGAACAGGCAGCCAAAATGAGGAGATAAAAAAACCCAAACAGGCAGCCAAAATGGGGAGATAAAAAAAGCTCCAAATGGAAGAACAAGGGAATTCTTCAGAAGAGATAAAAGAAATGGAGATAATAAATTTATCAGATATAGAGTTCAGATAATGATGGAAAGGATGCATGAGAAAATACATAGTAACTATGAAATAAAGAATGACATAGTATTAATAAAGAACACATTAGAAGAAATACACAGCAGATTAGGGAAAGCTGAGGATTGTATCAGTGAATTAGAAGACGGTAGAAAAAAAAAACCACTCAATCAGAGAACCAAAAAGAAAAAAAAATTAAAAAACAGGAGGACAGCTTAAGAGAGCTGTGGAACAACATGAAGTGTAACAATATTTGCATTATAGGAGTACCAGAAGGTGAAGAAAGTGAACAAGAGATAGAAAACCTGTTTGAAGAAATAATGGCAGAAAGCTTTCCTAACCTGGTGAAGGAAAAAGTCACACAAATTCAGGAAGCACAGAGAGTCCCAAGCAAGAAGAACCTAAACAGGCCCACACCCAGACACATCATAATTAAAATGCCAAAAATTAAAGACAAAGAATCCTAAAGGCAGCAAGAGAAAAGCAATTTATTACCTACAAAGAAGCTCCCATAAGGCTGAGAAACTCTACAGGCCAGAAGGGAATGGCCTGAAGTATTCAAGGTAATGAAAAACAAAGATCTGAAACCAAGATTACTATATCCAGCAAGGCTATCATTCAAAATAGATGGTGAAATAAAGAGCTTCCCAGATTTTTAAAAAAGCTAAAGAAGTTCATCACCGCCAAACCAGTACTACAAGAAAATCTAAATGGACTTCTGTAATAATAATAAATATATATAGAGAGAGAAACATAGGCATAAAGAATTAAAATGACAATAATAAGTACTATCAATAATAACCTTAAGTGTAAGACATAGGGTAGCTGAATGGGTATGAAAACATGACCCAATATATACTGTCTATAAGAGACCTACCTCAGAACAAAAGACTCACTCAGGATATGAGTGAAGGGATGGAAAAAAATTTCATGCAAATTGAAATGAAAAAAAGCTGGGGCAACAATACTCATATCTGACAAAATAGACTTCAGAATGAAGGCCATCACAAGAGATAATAAAGGTCACTACATAACACTAAAGGGATTGATCAAACAAGGGATCTAACCCTGGTAAACATATAAGCACCCTAATAAAATCAGAAATGAAAGTGGTGAAGTAAAACTGACACCACAGAAATACAAAGGATTGTAAGAAAATACTATGAACAGCTATATGCCAACAAGCTGGACAATGTGGATGAAATGGACAAATTCCTAGAAAAATACAATCTCCTAAAACTAAATTAAAAGGAATCAGAAAACCTGAAGAGGCCAATAACAACTGATGAAATAGAAGCAGTAATAAAAAACTAAAAAACAACTCCCAGCTAACAAAAGCCCTGGTCTAGACAACTTCACAGGGGAGTTTTACCAAACATTCAAAGAAGAATCAACATCTATCCTCTTTAAACTATTCCAAAAAATCCAAGAGAAAGAGACACTTCCAAGCTCTTTTTATGAGGCCAGCATTATCCTAGTACCAAAACCAGATAAAGACACTACAAAGAAAGAGAATTACGGGTCAATATCCCTGATGAATATAGATACTAAAATCCTCAACAAAATATTATCAAATTGGATCCAGCAATATATTAAAAAGATCATACACCATGACCAAGTGGGATTTATTCCAAGTATGCAAGGCTAGTACAATATTTGCAAATCAATAAATGTGATACATCACAAACAAATTGAAAGACAAAAATCACATGATTGTATCAATAGATGCAGAAAAAGCATTGGATAAAAGTCAACACCCATTTTTTATAAAAAAAAAAAAATGCTAAGTGAAATAAGCCAGTCAGAGAAAGACAAGTATCATATTGTCTCACTCATATGTGGAATCTAATGGGCAAAATAAACTGATGAACAAAATAGATCCAGAGACATGGAAGCATGGGACAGACTGCAGAATCTCAGAGGTAAGGTGGGGTGGGTGAGTGGAAGGGAAGAGATCAACCAAAGAACTTGTATGCATATATACATCACCCATGGACACAGACAATAAGGTGGTGAAGGCCTAGGGTGGGGGAAGTGGGTGGACTGAAAGGGGTTAGTGGGGAAAGGAAGACATATGTAATACTTTCAACAATAAAGATTCTTTTTATTTTTTATATATTTTTATTGATTTCAGAGAGGAAGAGAAGAGAGAGAGAGAGAGAGAGAGAGAGAGAGAGAGAGAGAGAAACATCAATGATGAGAGACAATCATTGATTGGCTGCCTCCTGCACACCCCTACTGGGGATCAAGCCTGCAACCCAGGCATGTGCCCTTGACCAGAATTGAGCCCGCGACCCTTCGGTCCGCAGGCCAACGCTCTATCCCCTGAGCCAAACTGGTGAAACTGGTGAGGGCTAAACATTCTTTTTTAAAAAGCACAATAAGCAAACATAGGAAATTAAAAAAACAACTTCACACTCTTTTTCTTTTCTTAGGTTCTAGGCAGTGGAATTAATTACTATCATCTCAAGTATAAAAATACTGAAAAGCAAGTGTTAAGCACAAAGGAGGAAACTTCCTTGACTTTAAATAGCAACGAGCTTTTTTATGCTATTAATTAAAAGGCAAATATGCGAAGTCTCTGACAGTCCAACTGGTCACTATGATGCGCACTGACCACCAGGGGGCAGATGCTCAATGCAGGAGCTGCCGTGATGCAGTGACTTGGCAGCAGCGGTTCTCAGGTAAAGCACCCTGAAACCAGAGAGGAAGGAGCCCAATTCCTCACGGGGGGCCATGCAATTCCACCTTCGGCAGTGGGTTATGTTGTTGCTGGGGCACTGTCGGCCCTGAATCTGGTTTACTGCACACGTGCGTTTGTGTTCCACACCCTGTACGACAGCAATTTATCAGAGTGCCCTCTCGCACTCTGGGACCCCTCAGGGGATGTCGGAGAGCTGGTTTTGACCCAATCCCCACAGGCTAGGCAGAGGGACCCTACCTGCTGGAGGGACCCCGCTCACTCCTCAGATGCCGGGGAGGGACCGCGGGAGGTGGGCTCCAGGGCGTGTCCAGCCCATCTTGCCCAGTCCTGCCCCGCTGGCCACCTTCTAATTAATTTCCTTTCAATGTGCACGAATCGTGCACTGGGTCACTAGTTATAGGCATAAGAGCGATGGTAAAAATCCTTCTCGCCAAGACACTAGACCTTTCTGTTCTAATCAAGGTGCCAAGAATTCAAACTGGTAAATGGAAATAAATTCCTTCTTTGGGATGGTCAAGAGAGAGTTAGAGAAGTAAGCCTCCCGTAGCAGCCATCAGTGCTGGCAGGAGGAGCTGCCACTCCTGGAAGAAGACAAGTGGCACATGCTCCCACAGAAATGGCCCATGGCTACATTTCTGCCTTCCTTCACGAATGGGTTCTGATGATGGAAAGGTTTGAATTCAGAGAAGAATGACAGTGCTTCATCAGTGAGAAATAGACACGCAAAATAACCACAGATGGGCATGTATGGAGCTGGCTGGTCCTGCCAGTCCCATGTTTGATTCTGTCAATGTAGACCCTGAGACTCCCATAAGAAGTGTAGCTATGGACAGGACATCTGCCAGAGAATCTGGTCTCCTTGGAAATGTTAAAAATATTTTGAAATTCCTTATTTTTACAGAGAGTTGTGTAAAATTGGGACCATCCTTGAAAAATGGAGCAACCTGGGGAGAAGTTTATGAAAGAAGAGGACTTTTAAGTCTCTCTGGGACAGTGCCTTTCCCTGGGGTGGGTCTAAGGCATCTACCTATATCAGCAAATGCTTTTCTGACCTTTATAAAGAACTAGGGGCCCAGTGCATGAATTCATGTACCTTGAAAGGAACTGTGGGCCACGAGGCTGCAGTGGGCACAGGGGTGGGTCTTGGCCCATCCTCTGTGCCCCAGCCCGGCCCCTCCTGTTGTGGCCCCCAGTTCCCTCTCTGCTGGCAGCCCCGCTCCCACTGCTGCCGCTCCCATGCACTGATGGCACCAGCCCCACTTGCACCCACTGCCAGTGCCAGCCCTGCTCACACCCACAGCCAGTGCTGGAGCCGCCGCCTGCACCCGCTGCCAGCACCCAGTGCCGGTCCCAATTGCTTGGCGCTGTCAGTGGGTGTGAGCAGCAGCTGCTGCCCCGATCGCCCCTCAGGAACAGGGGGAGGTGGAGAAGCCCTGAGGGGCAATCGGGGCCAGCAGCCACTGCTCATACCCACTGACAGCGCCGAGCAATTGAGACCGGCGCCGGGTGCTGGCGGTGGGTGCGAGCAGCGGCTCTGGAGCTAGCTGCGGGTGCAAGCAGGGCCGGCGCTGGCAGTGAGTGTGAGTGGCAGCTCCGGTGCTGGCAGTGGGTGCAAGCTCCAGCTCCAGCGCCTGCAGCATGTGCGAGCGGGGCCAGCGCTGGCAAAAGGTGTGAGTGCCAGGCAGGACTGTGCCATTCAGGAGCAAAGAATTTTCAGTAACCACCAGAGGCTTGCCCCGATGACAGCGACCTGCTTTGGTCTGGCACCCCCGCTCACCTGCTCCACCATCCCACTGTGGCTGACGCCTGCCATGTTCCATGCATGCCCCCTGATGGTCAGCACATATAGCAACCCATTGTTCGGTTGTTTGGTTGTTCCGGTTGTTCTGCAATTCGGTCTATTTGCATATTAGCCTTTTATTATATAGGATATCTGTGGGGTGAGAGTGGGGTTACAGAATTTAACAATGGCTCTCTGAGAACAAAGGGATTACACCTCCCTACCTTCTTGGATGATAGTCTAGTAAAGACCTGCTCTTAAAGGAAACACACTCTTGGACATCAAATAGACCACTCAGGCACGGGGAAGCTATGGGTTTGGAGTCAGCTAAAGCATAACTGTAGTACATCTGTCACAGAGAATGCCACACTTGGGAGCACTTTAGACTTAGAGCAAGAAAAGACATGTCTCTCAAGAGAAAGACTTCCCAAATTAAAGCAGTGCATCAGCATTGTGAGACCCATTGAGCAGGTAGAGACAAAGCTGTTTCACAGACTGCTAGGAACAAGAGCCCTGATTAAAGGTCAGGCCATGCTTCAAGTTTTGGTTCCTTCTGCTATTCTTCCTTTACCATTCATCTCCATGAACTTGTCTACATTCCCTTCCTTCCTTCCTTCCTTCCTTCCTTCCTTCCTTCCTTCCCTCTCTTTCCTTCTCTCTCATTCTTTTCCTCTCCTTCCTCGCACCCTCCTTCTCTCCCTGCTTTTTGGTTTAAGTTGTGCAGTACTCCCAATGTAATGTCCCTGACTCAATAGCCACATTGTTTCCTTGTAGTGGGGATAGCTCTCTGGTCCACACAGAGCCCAAACCTGTAGCCATGGCCTAATTATTAGCATCCTGCTCTAACTGAGTCAACTAGCTGGGAAATGCTCTTCTTCATTTGCAAAGCGTAATCACTAGTGAGGTAACTTTGAGAGTTTCTGGAGCAGTTGTTTAGGGAAAATTCTAATTCTAAAACAAATAGCAGGAAGCAGGATGATGACTACATATGCCAGTAAGTCACAGATGTGAAGCCAAAAAGGCAGGCCCAGTATGATCTAAAGTTTAGAAATAAGTGCTACGAAGAAAAATTCCAGAAAAAAAGGGCATGTATTTCTAAGCTGAATGTTTCTATGAAAAACGTTCTTTTCATACATGTGGACAGCATGTGGATGTAATATTAAACTAGAGTCAGGGATCTCTAAATTAGATATAACCAAGATCTCTTGGTGGAAGATGGTCAAGTACTTGGCACAATCCAACATGGATAATATCTTTTTTAAAATATATATATATTCTATTCATTTTTTTACAGAGAGGAAGGAAGAGGGATAGAGAGTTAGAAACATCGATGAGAGAGAAACATTGACCAGCTGCCTCCTGCATAACCCCCACTGGGGATGTGCCCGCAACCAAGGTATATGCCCTTGACTGGAATCAAACTCGGGACCCTTCAGTCTGCAGGCCGACGCTCTATCCACTGAGCCAAACAAGTCAGGGCAGATAATATCTTTAGAGAATGATTTGCCTAGAAGGGTAGACTAAATTACTATTGGATCTATAAGCCCCTGTTCACTTACTCAAACACCAAACATATCCATTAGTAATTGGCCTAGGCCAGTGGTCGGCAAACTCATTAGTCAACAGAGCCAAATATCAACAGTACAACGATTGAAATTTCTTTTGAGAGCCAAATTTTTTTTAAACTTAAACTATATAGGTAGGTACATTGTTATTAACTTAATTAGGGTACTCCTAAGGCTTAGGAAGAGCCACACTCAAGGGGCCAAAGAGCCGCATTTTGCCGACCACGGGCCTAGGCAGTTCCATTGTGTGAAAGAGATTTCCTTCCAACATCGCAGCTCTAAGTGAGAGCCTAGCTCAGAGTATGGGTGGAGTGACCCTCAGAGATGGGTCTTCATTCTTCTCTGAAGACCAGGGACACCATCTCTCAGGCCTGCTCTTTAATATTTGTCGAGGGTTCACAATGTGTTAAGTTTTGTACAGAACAGATGTCAAGACCTCAGCTTGCTAAAATGTTAGAAAGATACGTATAATATTTAGAGAGATTAGCTGACTAAACAGGATTCAAGGACTCAGCACAATCACAGTCCTGAATTTGAAAGCGTGAGGGATCTTGAAGGTCATTGGCCTCACCTTTTACTCCCAGGGAAATAAGTCTTACTAACCTGAAGTCTTACTAACCTGGAATCAAGTCCAGCTCTCTCACTATTACGTTACGTATGCTTGGGCAAATTGCAATCTGACAAAGACTGAATGTTTGTGTTGCCACAAAAACTATATGTTGAAGCCCCAGTCCTCAGTGTGATGGTATTCAAAGGTGGGGCCTTTGAGAGGTAATCTATACATATAAAAGGCTAATATGCAAAGTATCCCCTTGGGAGTTCAACTGGGAGATTGGGAGTTTGATCGCTCGCTATGACGTGTGCTGACCACCAGGGGGCGGCACAGAATGAAGGAAGGCCCCGGCCAGCAGCCGGAAGGCCCCAATCGGCCCTGATTGCCAGCCAGGCCAAGGGACCCTACCCATGCATGAATTTCATGCACCGGGCCTCCATAAGGATGGAGGCTTCATGATAAGATTAGTGTCCTTATAAGAAGAGACAAAAGAGAGATGATCTCTCTCTAGCAAGAAAGCAGCCATTTACAAACCAGGAAGAGAGCTCTCACCAGAAGCAGCCTCCAGAACTGTGAGAAGTAAGTAGTTGTTGTTCAGGCTACTCCATCTATGGTATTTTGTTATGGCAGCCTGAGCTGACTAAGACGACATCCTCTCTGAACCTAAATGCTTCTCATTTGTAAAGAGGTTCCTACAGAGTTGCTGTGATGATCATAATAAGTGTGAAGAATCTTTCACAGTGTCTCATCTCAGTCTACATGGTTATAGATAAGGAAACGGAGGCTCAGAGAGATTAAGTGACTTGCCCAAGATCACAGAGCTAGCTGTCATTCCTTACCCCCATACCACCAATGCCCACAGCCCTCATTGTCCAGATCTTCCCATGTGGCCCCTTACCAAGCTGTGCTCTCCTTGCTCAGCATTCCTTTTCCCATCTCCTACATTAGAGTCAACCTGGCCTTGACCTGTTGTTTCTTCCATATTTGAAAAGCAATCTGTTAAACTAACCTTATACGCTATGAACATGCTAATGAACCATGGTGTGGTAGAAAAGTGATGGATTTGAAGTGAGAAGACCTGGGACCTAATCTGTCACACCTCTCACTATGACCTTGGGAAGTCACTTCTCCTAGGGGAGTTTCAGTTTCCATCAGGGTGCTTCTAATTTTGACACCCTATGTCCTTCTGACTTAACATGTCACTCCTCCAGGAATATTTGCTGATTGATAAACTCCTGGTGCTAGTCAAGCTATCCAATCAAAGGCAACATCCCTTCATCTACCATACAAAAGGGCCAGGGGTTTTTTTTCTCTTTCTACTTTTTAGATAGGAAGGTCTTTCTAGCAACTTACAAACCACAATAAAAGAATAGCTGTAAAGGTGAGCATGGGGAAAGAAGCCCAAAGGTGATATTCCAGAATTTTAGGGTCTACAAATTAACAAAACAATCCTTAGTCCACAGGACCTAGAAATCGCATCAGTTTTTTTTAAATATAATTTATTGATTTTTTACAGACAGGAAGGGAGAGGGATAGAGAGTTAGAAACATCGATGAGAGAACATTGATCATTGATCAGCTGCCTCCTTTACACTTCCTACTGGGGATGTGCCTGCAACCAAGGTACATGCCCTTGACCGGAATTGAACCTGGGACCGTTGAGTCCGCAGGCTGACACTCTATCCACTGAGCCAAACCGGTTAGGGCGAAATTGCATCAGTTTTAAGTGTCCATTAAAAGTGAGGTCAGAGTCCTTAACCTTTATCTATATATATATAAAAGGCTAATATGCAAAGTGTCCCCTCAGGAGTTCAACCTGGAGATGGGGAGTTCGATCGTTTGCTATGACATGTGCTGACCATCAAGGAGTGGCATGGAATGAAGGAATGCTTTCCCTGGCAGCCAGCAGCTAAGGAAGGGAGGCCCCAGCCAGCAGCTGGAAGGCTCCATGCACAAATTTTGTGCATCGGGCCTCTAGTAAAGAGAATAAAAGGCAAACATGGAGAACTCACTGAATGGAGACATATAAAGGAAGAGAATTGAGTATACAGGCCACTCAGATCAGCAGCAATTTTTCAGTGATAATTTATGCTATTGCTTTGAAGGGTATCTTCATTCAAATGAGTCTTCCTGAAACACTTCCTGAGGAGAAAAATCCTCACCCCTAAATGCATTCTTATAGAACAAAAACACTCAATGGATCCAATTCTGGTTGAAAATCAAACAGAAGGAAATCAGAAAGATTTTAAAAAATAGAATATATTTTCAGTCAAATGTGAAATTTCCTTTCCTAGAGAAACATTTCATTTTACTGCTGCATTGACTACACCTTTTCTGCTACCCTTCTAATATTCTCTGAAAGAATGTGACATAGTTAAGGACCACTTGGTGACAATTATGATTGATGGATGGAACTGCTGGAAGAAGTGCTGGGAACTGGCCAGGATGGACCTCAAAAGCAGCCTGGATTCTTAGTTCCCCAAAGATAAAGTCACATCATCACTTTCTCAATAGGTAAAGGAAAAAGAGGAAGCTTTGAAAAGGACTTCCATTATCAGTATAAAGTAAAACTTTACATTACAGTTATCCTGAAGAAAATTGTGCTGATCACAGATAACTGAAGAACACTTGCAGAATTCTTATAATACCCCACCTTTACACACCCTAGAGATCTACATGTGTATTCTGCTTTAATTCATATCACTTGTCACTACCTGACATTATAGTAAATACCTGTTTATTTTCTGCCTCCCTCACTAGAATATAAATCCCACAGGGCAAAGACTTGGCTTGTTTTTCCTCACTGCTGTATCCCCAGAACCTAGAACACTGTCTGGTGTATGGTAAAAGCTTAATAAATATTAGTTGAATGAATGAATGAATGAATGAATGAGTGAATACTAAAATTTAGGCTCATAGCCACTTGGACTGAGTCTATAGCATAACACTGTTCTATGATCATACAAGCTACTTGCAAACTCATAGCTTGAGTTCTGCAGCACTAATAGAAACTAATCACTTGGATCTGAAAATGTCCATACCCTTTGACCAAGGAGTTCTACTGCTAAGATGTAGCCTAAATACAAATATTTATGTACAAATATGAAAGATGTTCATGGCAGTTTTATTTACAAAATATAAAAACTGGAAATAATGTCATTATTTATTAATAATAATAATTTGACATTGATAATTTAATGTCCAACAATAGGATATTAACTAAGAAAATTATGGTATACTAGAGGCCCAGTGCATGAATTTGTGCACAGGTGGGGTCCCTCTGGGTGGCCTGCAGGGATCGGGCCGAAACCTGCAGTCCAACACCACCTGCAGCTCCTACCTGCTGCTCCCGCTCATCCCGGCCCCACTGTGCCTGCTGCAGGCTCGTGCTCAATCAGTCCTGAACGGGAGAGGCTCGCGCTGCTGCAGCAGCACTCACCAGCCATGAGCCCTGCATCTGGCGCCCTCCCAAGGGGAGTGGCCTGCAGGATAGGGCTGAAACCGGCTCTCCGACATCCCCCGAGGGGACCTGGATTGTGAAAGGGCGCAGGCCAGGCTGAGGGACCCCACTAGTGCACGATTGGGCTGGGGAGGGACTGCAGAAGGGCTCTAGGGCATGCCTGGCCCATCTCGCTCACTCCCGATCGGTCAGACCCCAGCAGCAAGCTAACCTACCAGTCAGAGCATCTGCCCCCTGGTGGTCAGTGCATGTCATAGAGAGCCATTGAGCAGCCTTAGCATATCATTACATATTACACTTTGGTTGTTCGGTTGTTCTGCCATTCGGTCTATTTGCATATTACCCTTTTACTATATAGGATCTTTAAGACAGATTATTACGCAGTCATTAAAATATTTTATGAAGTTTTAAATCATATATGTAAAGGCTTTGATAAATTGTTAGGGGAAAAGAGTAAAATCACAGTTGAATATATAGTATAATATCAACCAAGGTACATGCCAATTCTTAAATAATGTGGCATGATGGAAAATTTTTCTTGCATATTTTGGCATTCTTTTCTCCTTTCTGAACTTTACAAATTTTCTATGAGTAATCAGGCCATAATTTGATAAATGAAAAATATAAATTAAAAATGTAAAGATTCTATTTTGTGGCTCACTGATGATTTAATCTTTTTCTGGTGTCAATAAGTAAAATTTTTAATTACATGTAATACAAATGTATACTTAGAGATGCCATGAAGGGAAATAAAAACAATATTATGAATTTTTTTCTTGTCAATTCCTTCATGCAAGAAATGTTTTGCAAATAAAACTATACTTTTAATTCAAAAGTTTCATGTCAAAACTCCATAGGTGAGGGTGGCAATTTCTAATAAATTAGAGAAAATGGAAAATTGCTTTTAAAATATTTTCTTTTCAAAAAAATGGCGGAGGTTTAGATGGACGTGTCGGTGCTTTGTCCCGGAGCAGATAAGGGCGAGCAGCTGAAACGGGTAACATACAGCCCGAATAAGCAGAGGAGATTCAGCTGAGAGACAGTCTGCAGCCAGGAAAGACAGAGAACTCCTAGAAAAAGGGGACGGTTAGAGATTGAGGCT